>NC_136016.1:23267175-23307175 GCF_048128805.1 Centroberyx gerrardi
CCGGTCACCAACTCATGAAACCGGTCAGCAACTCAAGAAACCGGTCAGCAACTCATGAAACCGGTCAGTAACTCATGAAACCGGTCAGCAACTCATGAAACCGGTCAGCAACTCATGAAACCGGTCAGCAACTCAGGAAACCGGTCAGCAACTCATGAAACCGGTCAGTAACTCATGAAACCGGTCGGCAACTCAGGAAACCGGTCGGCAACTCATGAAACCGGTCGGCAACTCATGAAACCGGTCGGCAACTCATGAAACCGGTCGGCAACTCAAGAGACCGGTCGGCAACTCATGAAACCGGTCGGCAACTCAAGAGACCGGTCGGCAACTCAAGAAACCGGTCGGCAACTCATGAAACCGGTCGGCAACTCAAGAAACCGGTCGGCAACTCATGAAACCGGTCGGCAACTCAAGAAACCGGTCAGCAACTCATGAAACCGGTCAGCAACTCATGAAACCGGTCAGTAACTCATGAAACCGGTCAGCAACTCATGAAACCGGTCAGCAACTCAAGAAACCGGTCAGCAACTCATGAAACCGGTCAGCAACTCATGAAACCGGTCAGCAACTCATGAAACCGGTCAGCAACTCATGAAACCGGTCAGCAACTCAAGAAACCGGTCAGCAACTCATGAAACCGGTCAGCAACTCATGAAACCGGTCAGCAACTCATGAAACCGGTCAGCAACTCATGAAACCGGTCAGCAACTCATGAACCGGTCAGCAACTCAGAGACCGGTCAGCAACTCAAGAGACCGGTCAGCAACTCATGAAACCAGTCGGCAACTCAAGAGACCGGTCGGCAACTCAAGAAACCGGTCGGCAACTCATGAAACCGGTCGGCAACTCAAGAAACCGGTCGGCAACTCATGAAACCGGTCGGCAACTCAAGAAACCGGTCAGCAACTCATGAAACCGGTCAGCAACTCATGAAACCGGTCAGCAACTCAAGAGACCGGTCAGCAACTCATGAAACCGGTCAGCAACTCAAGAAACCGGTCAGCAACTCATGAAACCGGTCAGCAACTCAGGAAACCGGTCAGCAACTCATGAAACCGGTCAGCAACTCAAGAAACCGGTCAGCAACTCAAGAAACCGGTCAGCAACTCATGAAACCGGTCAGCAACTCATGAAACCGGTCAGCAACTCAAGAAACCGGTCAGCAACTCATGAAACCGGTCAGCAACTCATGAAACCGGTCAGCAACTCATGAAACCGGTCAGCAACTCATGAAACCGGTCAGCAACTCAAGAAACCGGTCAGCAACTCATGAAACCGGTCAGCAACTCATGAAACCGGTCAGCAACTCAAGAGACCGGTCAGCAACTCATGAAACCGGTCAGCAACTCAAGAAACCGGTCAGCAACTCATGAAACCGGTCAGCAACTCAGGAAACCGGTCAGCAACTCAAGAAACCGGTCAGCAACTCAAGAAACCGGTCAGCAACTCATGAAACCGGTCAGCAACTCAGGAAACCGGTCAGCAACTCAAGAAACCGGTCAGCAACTCAAGAAACCGGTCAGCAACTCAAGAAACCGGTCAGCAACTCATGAAACCGGTCAGCAACTCAAGAAACCGGTCAGCAACTCAAGAAACCGGTCAGCAACTCATGAAACCGGTCAGCAACTCAAGAGACCGGTCAGCAACTCATGAAACCAGTTGACGGAAATCCTTTAATTTTCTGCAACCAGAGAAATGTCTTGTTGGTTTAGGTTGACCGTGATTTTGTCACTTCCTCGTTGGTCGGGGTGGAAGTTGGCTGCAGCTGAACTCTCTTGAGCGACATCATCCATCAGCAGCCAATCACGTGTTCGTCTCATTATGTTCCGCCAATCACCGAAACGCTGAAGCCGGTCGGCCCAGATCGGCCTCCGGACATGGATGTGGATGTTAGTCTGAATGTACAGCTGTTCATCTCCATGTTTCTGTTTCTCTTTCCTTCAGTCCACTTCTGCACCTACAAAGAGAAGTTCATCAGTCTGTACTGCCGCCTGTCCTCCGTCCTCGACCTGGACGCCCTCATTACCCAGCAGGCACTGCGGGAAGCCATCACCGACAGCGAGGTGGCCACGGCCAAACAGAGGCACCAGCTCATCCTGGACTACATCCAGGTAGGAACACACAGACTGATCTTTACTGCAGGCTTGTGCTTCTTCCTCAAGAGTTTGCTTCAAAATGTCCTGGTTTGATGATGAAAATCTTCATGAAATTCACAATTTCATTATCAAAATCTTAATTAATCTTAATCTTATTTTTTTTTGTGGTTTCGTTCATGTTCAAAATATTAACTTAAAATTTGCTGTTTTCACGTTGAAGGATGATGAACCTTTGATTTTAAATTCACTGGATTCATCATCAAAAAATGAATTTAAAATTCTTAAAAAGTCTTAATTTAAAAGTTTATAACATGCTAATGTTTCCTTGTGTCATTTTGTACCATCTGTGTATTTTTGTGTATTTTTGATTAATGTTTTCTTGAGTCTGAAGTGAGGGCAAAGACGAATGTCCAGCCCTGGTTGGACAATAAAGTTCTATTCTATTCTCTTCTATTCTACTCTGCTCTACTCTATTCTATTCTACTCTACTCTACTCTACTCTACTCTGATGTGGTCGTACTGTATAACGTTTGAGAGAGAGTGATCAGTTGTGTTAATAGATGTGGGAAAAATTCCTTAAAGTGGAGTTCTGCTACAGCTGAAAGTGTAGATACATGAAATAAGTAAACATCTGCACTTCTGACTCAATGAACTGGAACTGAGTTTTATTCGGTCTGGTCGTATTCAGCCTGGATGTCTGGCCACGCGGCTTCTGCTACTGTACATATTCATACAAGATTTATTAAAGCTGATTAAACCTAGAAGTCGCTGCTCGGACTTTCAAGTCAGCTCCTTGTAAATGTGACTGTGGCGTGAAATAGTAGACACTAATCAGACATGAAATACAAATACAAGTCATATTTCAGCGCTCATGAAAAAGAATACTTTAATAGAACTCATTTTCAATATTTTCATATCCATGTTTTCTGTGATAAATAACCCCGGCAACACCAAAAGAGCGAGGCGGTGTGAAAACAACGGAGTCGGTAATCCAATTTGAGACGTTTATTGATGCAATAAAGTCTAACTGCTGGGAGTATTAGCTGTTAAATAGCTTGTTTTTGTAGCGTTAAAGAAGTCCATAACTGGCTGGTTGCTCCTCTGGTGTCAGAAGTCCAAAGCATGAAAGCAAACCCATCTGGAGTTTTCCTGTGAAGAGCTAGCCCAGCGCTAGCCGCCACTGTTAATGGAGACCGACCACAAAACCACAAGGGTGCTCTCCGATCGCAGCGCGCCGAGAGGTGCTGCGAGTGTGTGTGTGTGTGTGTGTGTGTGTGTTTACGTGTGTGTACCCATCTGTCTAGCTCTCTGTCTGTGATTTTAAAGCTCGGAAAAAAGTGGCCCCCTAACCACAAATTGCTCAGTGCAAGAGAGAGGGAATGGCAGGGGAAAAAATAATACCAATCATGAGAGCGTGTGTGTGTGTGTGCATGTGTGTGTGTGTGTGTGTGTGTGCGCTGAGCTGAGCAGCGCAATGTGTCTCTCATTAAAGAGAGCGAAATGTTAATGTGAAGGGCAGAGTGTGAAAAGGGCCACGTCTGTCAAGTCTGAGATCTTGCTATTCGCTTGGCACGTTCACGCACTCACACACACACTTTACACACACACACCCATGTCTCAGCATGTCTAATCTGGGAGGTCCTGACAGTGTGTGTGTGTGTGTGTTTCTGGGGGAAAGTGGGTTAGTGTGAGGATGACGTGATGCCGTCTAATTGTACAGTTTGTTTAGACTTGCCACGTGTTGATAGAGGAAAATATTCTGCGTGCGTCTCAGACGGCAGCAGCAGACGGTGTCTTCGCCGCGTCGAAGCGTCTCACAGCTGACGTGGGATTCCTCACGGCGGCGGACTCAGAGCCGCACGCTTACGGATAAAACGATTTGTTTTTGCTAGATATTAGATACAGAAACATTTGCTGTTGGTTGCATTAGCTGCAGAAACAGGAAGGTTCAGCGGCGAACCAGGAGGAACAAAATCTGTCTGTGGTGTCATACGGAGGAAATTCACATCCATTAAATGTATATATGATGAGCTGCTTTTTAGCAACATGACTTCTTTTTATTATAATTTCTGAAAGATGAAGTTGAAAGATTTGAGATTTGTGTCTGCAGGATAGATGAAGAGCTTGAAGAGCTGCTGACACTAACAGAGTTTCATCAGTGGAGAGTTTTAGTGTCCCATGATGGTCTGAATGCTGCTTCAGAATGAGGCTTTTCCACCCTGATGAGAAGAAAACTCTAAGGGGGAAACACTGAATAACCTACTTGTAATTATTGGTATGAAAATGGTCAAATTTACTGAACATCGGCAAAGAATATCGGCCATCGGCAACTTCAATACAAAACTATCAGTATTGATATCAGCCTTCAAAAGCCCATATGGAAACCCCAGCAGCCGTGGTACAAGTCCAACATCTGCACTGTTGTCTCCTGCTACCCAAGAGGATTGAAATAATCAAGTTTTATTTTATTTTCAGCCCTCTGAAGTTACAAGGAATGTGAATACTGTGACTGGTTGAGGGATATTAGAGTTTTGATTTGAAACATTGAAATTTAAAATTTTGTATAACATTCAACAGAGAGGTGTCGGCTGTAGTGATGCAGGACAGAATCAGGTCAAATGCATGAAGAGGGACGGTAACCCTTTAAACTACAGGCTGTTAATTGACTGGAAATAACTAAGTAGATGTAATAATTATAGCATCACAATGACTGGTAATTACTGAAAAAGCTGCTTTTACCAGCTATTACTTAATTACCTAACCCTAATAACAACTAGTCATTACAATAGAATTACTGGTAAAAGCATCTTTTTTTTACGTGTTTATTACCCAGTAATTACCAGTCATTCTACTGCTATTACTAGTTATTACGTCTATTTTACTTGGATATTACTTAGTTATTTCCAGTCATTGCTGCATAATTAACAGCCTGTAATTTAAAGGGATACCAGAGGGACTCTCACACACATGCACACACACACTGTTGCTTCCTATGTATTCCTGCTCATAAACCAGGTATCATGTTTGACCCTGGTCTCAGTCCCTCTTGACGCTCACCTTCATCTCATCTTTAATATTATCGTCCTCCTGCGGCTCCACTCTGCTGCAGACTAATCAAATCTAAAGATGTTTGTCTTCAATGGGGCAATTTCCCCGTGCAAGTGAGGAGGAAGAAGTCCTTTTTGTCTTGCTCTATTTGGAGCCGGGGCTCTGAAGCCTCCTTTGCTGTCAAATCCACTTAAGTTGTCCGCTCTCAACTCTGGATCCTGCACCTGAGGAAGAGAGAGGGATGAGAGTTGGCATAGAGAGAGAGAGAGGGAGAGAGGGAGAGAGAGAGAAGGGACAGTGCGTCAGTTTGCGTCGGACCTTCGTCTTTGCGATGACTTTGGTTCCAAGCTGGCGTCTCATAGTGTGAACGCTGTCGGGAATTGATGCAGTGTCCATGGCACACTGGCTAATCTTATATACACAGTAAGACACACTCTCTCACACACACACACACACACACACACGGCCGTGTCTCGGGGAAGTGACGCTGAGCAGAGCGGGTGGCAGCGCTGCGTACGTCTTTGGAAACCTTCTGTGTCTCTTCCTCTGTCTTCCAGTAAGGTGCTTCACCCAACCTGCTCGCTTCGCTTTGTCCTAAATCAGCGCTCTGCAGAGCTGCTGTCAGCTGCTGAGCGACTGCAGATGCGGCTCTGCTTGGCGAAGCCGTGGAAATTTCCTTATATTAAGCGCACTATATCAAGGTTATTGACCGTGCAGAATTTTCCTCTGAGAAGAAGAAGCGTGCCAGCCTGCCCAGCGCCAGCCTTCCCTCACAACGCTGACTTCTTCTGCTCGTCAGTTTGCATGGAAAGGCGAGCTTGTTGGGTTTCTCCACAGTTAATCCCAGTAGTGTAGAAGAGCATGATTGAATCAGACTGAAAGTTAAAGGTGTCGCATTATTAAACATCAATATATCAGTCCAATTAATTGTGAAACCTTGGAATAATCACTGTAAACCAGTGAGTCCGTGTCGATTGATCTCCTCTCTCTCACTCCAGTAGTATTGTTAGTTCTAGTGTTCCTCCACATTAAGACTACATTTCCCATCAGCCCCGTTGCTTCCCGCCCCCGCTCCCCCTCCCTGAAGAGGATCAACATGTTGGAAGTGATTTCTCCATCTTCCTTTCCCTCCTTCCACCATCTGCTGCCAGAAACTCTTTCAGCTTTAGCTCCGTTTGCTCTGGAAGAACAGAAGAAGAACCTCTTCCTGTTTTGTGCCGTAAAGCGATCCAGCAGATTTCCCTCCAGATCCACCAGGTGGAGAAACTATGGAAGACGGTATATCTCAAATGTCATAAAATTAATGTGGGTCTGATTTATTTCTGTTAAAATGTTACACATAGCACCTTTACAACATTTTTTACAATTGAAGCTACATTACCCTGAATCTTTCTACCAGCCAAAACGATAAAGGAGAAGAAAGAAATATGCCTAAACCAACCTAAGATACTGTGTGTGTGTGTGTGTGTGTGTGTGTGGTGTCTGTAGCTGGCACTAATTGCTGTGCCAGACAGTCGACAGTCGCCTAATTGCTGTTTAAACAAGTTGTCAAGCTTCATTATAAGATAGAGTTCACAAAGGATCGTGGGGAGACTTCTTCATGTTTTTTCATGTTATCTAACTGTCTGATATGAAAGGAAAAACAATCAGATACAGCCACCATAGAACCAAATTAGTAGATTGTGACACAAAACTCATATGTCTCTCAACCAGCTAGTCACCAGACCATTCCTTTTAAAGCAGCTTTACACGTCGGAAGCCCCAAACGGCAGCGAAAGGGAACTGCATGAATTATTGGAACTTCATTACCCAGAAATCCCGTGCAGTGATGTCAGTAAACGACACGCAGCTCACTCATGTTTACCAAGCGGCCGGTCTGTGCCAAAGGAAACCAAAGACACGAGAGAGGAAACGAGTTTTGATTCGTCCCCACCAATTTCCCAACAACGACCCTACCGACAGAATTTAATTTGGGAAAATATGGTGAATCTACGGCATCTCAGTTGGGACACTCTTCTCTGTTGCAGCTTCACTTTGCGGTTTAGCCTGATAAGAAAGGTGGATTTTCACATCTTGCCTTAACTTCCAACACCTAAAAAAGAGACCAAACCTTGTATTTTTCAAACAATTCCTTTTTGGGACGGAGCAAAATTGCAGCAGCAGTTCAACAAGCATGCAGTAAGAAAGTGGGACTTCTGTATGAACTGTGTCGACCCTCCAGAGTGTGTGTTTTAACAATGTTAAAACACACAGTATCTGCTCCCACCGACCACATGGCTCCGAGTGAGGCGGGCCGACTCGGTTTTCTGTCATTTCTTTTTTTCGTAAATAAACTAAACACCGAAACGTAAAGATTCCCTCTGCGGGACGAGCAGGAATCTCCTTCATGTTATTCCCTCTGTCCCCCTCTCTCCCTCTCTGCCACCGGAGCCTCGGCATTCTTTCCAGCCGAGTCATCCCTAGTGTCAGTCTCCCTGCTGTGTGTGTGTGTGTGTGTGTGTGTGTGTGTGTATGTGTGTGTGTGTGTCTGTCTTTGGCACTAAGTGCTCTCCTGCTCTGTGTCAGACAGTCGCCTAATTGCTGCTTAACGTTTTGTCATGCTTCATTCTCTTCAAAGGCACACACTCACACTCACACACACACACACACACACACACACACACGCTAACACACTCATCACTCACATACGCCTATTATACATTCCCTCATTTACACATGCACAACATATCATAGTCTACACACACACACTGAAGTAGTCAGTCACACACACACACACAAACATAGAGATCAGAGAATTAGAGACATCTGTAATCATAGTCTTCATGGAAGAAGAAGAAGAAGAAGAAGAAGAAGAAGAAGAAGAAGAGGTAGAAGAAGAAGAGTGATGTCTTAAAAACAAAAGAAATACCATAAAATTTCCAATAAAGAGCAGGTCTCTAATAGTGGCCTATTTGAGCGTAATTAAATCCACACAGTTGATGTGAACAGGATTATTCTCGGTGTAGAAGAAGCTGCAGTGCGGCCGACGCTGTGCGGCATGCGGCACATGACACACGCGTGTAGGCGTGTTGTCACTTTTACAAACACACTTACAAACACACTTTTAAAAGTGTGTTTTACAAACACACTTTTACAAACACACAGCCGCCGCATCTAGGTCAGCTCCACCGCCACGTTTTTACTCATGTACACATTTCAAATCAGGCTCAGGTGTTCACTTGAACAAATAATTCTCTCTTCTTCATGAAACTTAGTTGAGGAAAACCTGTGTGTGTGTTGGTGGTCTTAACTTACTACAAACTCACAAGTAATTGTAGATTTATATCAGTTTATTTCCTCCACCAACCAAAGCTGAAAGGAGGTTTTGTTTTCCCCGCTGCCCCGTCTGACTAGAAATCTCAGAAAGTTACAAACGGATTCGGCTGAGATTTGGTTTGACGGGTCGGACAGGTGGATTTTGGCGGTGATCCATATCTGGGAATAGATGATTTTCATGTTCATGTGCTGGTGGTAAATCATCCGGGACTTCAGAGTCAGCTGCTTTCACGTGCTATTTTGTCAGAAAATCAAACGATGAACAAACAGAAACCGTTAGGGACGCTGCAGCTTTGACAGACGGAGAATTGTTCAGTGTTGGTGGAGGTTTGTGCTTTAGCAGTATGTATATATGATGTAGTGTGGTATATGACATGTATATGATGCTATGTAACGCCCTTTGAGACTTGTTTGTGATAAAGGGCGATATAAATAAACAAGACTAGACGAGGCTTTACAGAGTGCCTTCTATATTCTTTTTTAAACGTTTTTATTGTCTCTATGAATAATGGCAACACCTTATATAACTTAGTGTGTATTACATAAGTTGTGTCATTTGATTTCTTTTATTCACCTGTTTTTTCCCTGTTTTTTATTTTAACCTTGATGTACCTCTAAAGGAAATGTAACACAGTATTTGCTTTGTGACGTTCTGAAATGCTTCGACAATATTGCTTCTCTTCCATTCATGCCAATAACATCTTATATGAATTGATCTGAATTCATTCAGAAGATTGAATAGAAAAGACGTGTTATGTAGCCAACACAGATAATGACCGTGTTCTGATTAAGATAATCAGCCAGAGGCGATTAGTAGTATAAATTGTTAGCTGTAAGTGTAAACTGAAAACGTAGGGCGTGTGTGTGTGTGTGTTTTACAAGCATCACTGGCTTTCTGACTTATCCCAGGTGTGTGTATGTGTGTGTGTGCGTGTGTGTGGGCGATGGAGAGAAACGCTGCAAAGCTTTTCTCTGTTCCACCTCATGGCCTCAAATGATAGAAAAGTATCTATTCAGCTCAGTCTGCAGTGGAGAAAGAAGCTTCATACATTATTCATAAATGTCCTCTTTCTATTCAAAACATATTAGCAGTGTGGTGCTTTTCAGCCACAAAGGCCAAAGCTGCAGCTCAAGCTTATTTAAATGGAGACTTGGAAGGTATTTTTTTATATTGCTGTCTGTTATCACTTCTCCTTGGTATTTAAATTCAGTCAGTCCGTTGTATTTAAACTCAATCACGACTCATATTTCCACGCTGCCATCTTGCCCTCGGTCTCAGTAATGGTGCATCAGGATTGTTACCGAGCTGAAGTTTCCCTTAAGTGCCTCCATTTTGCTTCTGTCAGTATAAAGCACAGTTCAAGAGGCTCTCGTGTGTATATATGTGTGTATGGATGCTTGATACACTGCAAAAAACACCAAGCTGTCCAGTGATTTTCTCGTCTCCAGACCTATCAGCTTATTTCATGATATTTTCAGTCAAATTCTCTCACTCATGTCTAAATGAATGTGGTAATGATTGTTTAAATATGGAGAAGTTCAGCTCTGTCCCGTCCCGTCCCGTCTCCCCCCCCTGCAGCAGCTGGACGAGATGTGGCGTGACCTGCGCTGGATCACGGACGCCCTGCAGTACGCCCGCTACAGGCAGCCCCGCGGCGGCGTGCCCGTCACCTGCCTGGTGGCCGCCAGCGCTCCGGAGAGCGAGTCCGGCCCGCAGAAGACCGACTCCACCTCCTCCACCATGGACTACCTGCCCACACCCTCGCCCTCGCCCGAGCTCCGCAGGAGGAAAGCTGTCAGCGGTGAGTGACGTGAAACACACAGACACACACACACACCAACACACACTAAAAACAGCTAAATTCTTTATTTCAGAAGTAATTGCCTCATATATTCCTATATTCCTTTTACTGCTCTTATAGCTCTTTTGCTCTGGTAGTGTTTTAAAAATGTCACGCTCACTCTAATTATATGTGTGTATGTGTGTGTGTGTGTATGTGTGTGTGTGTGTGTGCCTGCCTGCTCCCAGACTCCCAGCTGGGCTCAGATGAAGACGGTTCCTCGGAGGTGTTTCTGCCGACAGACAGCGATTACGACTCCAGCGACGCCCTGAGCCCCCGCGAGCTGGACCTGCTCTACTCGCCGCCCCAGGACCTTTCCCAGCAGGCCGTGCACTCGCTGGGTGGCAGCGCCCCGGATGTGCTTCAGATCCACGAGATCAGGTAGACAGCAGCAGGGGGGGTGCAATGCAGCGGTTTTCAAAGTGGAGTTCGGGGTCCTCCATGGGGTCCTTGAGGGGGTCCAGAGGGTTCCCACAAAATGAGGAATAGTTTGAATTCACCTTAATTTAAAGGTGCTACATCAAGAAATCATCACCACATTAATTTTGAGACTTTAGTATAATTACTGTAAACAAACCAGAGCATCAGTGTCAGCCTGTCAGCCTCTCTCAGCCTCTACTCTGCATCCTCCATAGTTTCTCCACCTGGTGGATCTGGAGGGAAATCTGCTGGATCGCTTTACGGCACAAAACAGGAAGAGGTTCTGTTCTTCCAGAGCAAACGGAGCTAAAGCTGAAAGAGTTTCTGAAAGATGGTGGAAGGAGGGAAAGGAAGATGGAGAAATCACTTCCAACATGTTGATCCTCTTCAGAGAGCGAAAGAGAAAACAAAAGAAACGCTAGCATTAGCAATAGCACTATCATGAGATAGAGGCGACCAAGCGTCTGCACCATGGTCTCATTTGTTTACAGTAAATATACCAAGGTATCACAATTAATTTGACGATGATATATTGATGCATAAAACTGTTATACATAGCACCTTTAAATCTCTAGAAAATAACCCATTTAGAGAATGTATAAGAAACACTATTCTAATCTAATTATCTTCCTGTATAGACAGTATAGACCGTTTTACAATTCAATACTAAATCAATTAGAAATCCTCCTGTATTGGGGTCCCTAAGACAAAATCTTATCAAAGTCCGTGGCCTAATGTCTGTCTCTGTGGGGGTCTGAGCATTTGAGACCCACTGGTGTAGTGAGTCAGGAGACTGTCCTTCAACTAAAAGTCCTTTATAATGAGATGCTTCCGGCACTCTCTCTGTAGTTCAATGGATCACTCTCTCTGTAGTTCAGGTCAATGGATTCTGGATATTTTAATGGTAAGTGGCAATTTATTCCACTCCATGGCCCCAGCACCACAGGAGGACAAGTGTATTTATACACTAAAACAGGTGGATCCTTAGCTCCCCCCACTCTCCTCCACTCCTGTTCCTACTGGCTCTTTACATCTTTTCATATCCGTCCCCTTCTCTCTCTTCCCCTTTGTCTTCATAAAACTGCCTCTTTCCTTTTCACTCCTCTGACTTCAAAGACCTGCTTGCATCAGGCCAGCCACTCACCAGAGGATTATCGGGCCAATTAACACCGTATTTGTCCGTCCCGTTTAGTCGGAGGGGAAACTCTGATCAGAGGCTTGGCTGGGGCCGATGGTCAGCACAGATTATCTGGAAGTGTGAAGGATTTACAGATTCAATCTGAGCAGACTGATCTGAGCCGCCCTGATTATTTATTATTTATGACCAGACATCTGCAGGATCTGAAGTCCTGTGTCCTATTTAAGGTCCTTGAAAACAAAAACTTTGGGAACCTTTGTCCTAAATTACTAGTCTTAACTACTGTGACCTTTTTTTCTGACACCGCCATCTCACTGAAACGTGTACAGTTCATGTTGACTGCGTCTCTCCAGACACAGCTTTATGCAAATTCTCTTTTTGTGCGTTTTCTTTGGGGGTTTTTTCAGTAATTGCATATTAATGCACGTTGGATCGCGCAAACTCCTGTGAATTTAATAGTGACGTATCAGGGGTCAGTAGGATATTCTGTTTAATTGTTAAGTGTGCGATGCCCCAGTATATTTAAATCAGTCAGGATTTTAAAAGTCTTCCAATGTGTCCCTAGCCTAAGAACCTTAAAGAGTAACTAAACCTCAAACCCAAATCTGTGGTGAAGCCTGACATCTAATGGTGAAAAGTAGGGTACTGAACTGACCATCTGCTATTGGCTGATCTTTGGTGCCAGGTGATGTCACCTTCTATAGAGTACAACGACGTTTACACCACAGAACCACTTGCTCCCTGTCGACATGCGGGTCCCAGTCATGAGTTTTTAAAGCTGGTTAGGATTGTTAGGAAAGTCTTCCAGTCTGTCTGTAGCATTAGTTGGTATTTGTAAATCTAATGGATCCTTTCACTCTATCTTTTTTAGGTACAGCGTCTGTCCGCCCAAAGACCTCCCCCTCTCGCCGGTGATGACGGATCCCCACTCTCCATCTCTCTCTAAAGACGCTCCTCTCTCGCCTTCCCTCCTCCCCCACACCCCTTCTCTATCCAAAGACCTCCCCCTCTCTACCTCCAGTCTGCCTCGCTCCCCGTCGCTCACCAGAAACCTCCCCCTCTCCCCGTCCCTCCCCCTCTCCCCCAGATTCTCCAAAGACCTGCCGCTCTCCCTGCCCCTCTCCCCGGGACTGTCGGACACCACCAAGACCCTGGAGGGCCTCTCCCTGTCCAAGAGCCACCCGGACGGCAAGCTCCCCGCCACGCCTCTGAGGGCCCTGGCCAATCCCCCGGCCAAACGCAAACTGCTTTCCAGGAGCCACGGCGGCCAGTACTTTAGCGGGCCACAGCGCTGGCTCAGGGGCCACAGCGGCGAGAGCCACACCGGATCCTTGTCTGAGGGCGTCTACACCAAGCAGAGGGACCCGGACCTGCCTCTACTCGGGGATCTACCCTCCCCGCAGGGCAGCACCTACATCAGCCAGGCCTCTTGCGTCCTGGAAAGCCGGAAAGGCCGACACCGGGAGCCGAGGCCCCACGTTCGTAGGATCTTCGTAGAACCCTGCAAGGAGACGTCGCCGGGCCACGAGAGCAGGGGCTGGAGGGAAGAGGAGGAGGAGGAAGAGGAGGAAGAAGGGATGATAGAAAGGGTGAGAGCTGCCGGCGTGTCGGTGGTGGTGGCGGAGGCGGAGTCTGGAGGGGAAGGGGAGGAACCAGAAGGAGCCACCGCCCAAGATGTAGACTCAGACGACCAAACCAATGCACAGGTTTCAGAGATACTCAGTAGCACGCTCTAGGGTTGGACCGCGCTTAAGGAAGCAACACTTTGGATTGGATAACAAAAGACACAGACACTTTTGGACAACTGGTAATTAAAGCTACACTAGGCAACATCTTTCTGTAAAAATCCGTCTTATCAGCCGTAATTACAGTGTGGCAGAGCGTCCCATCCCCCTATTTGAGACCGTAGATTTGCCCTTTTTGCCCAAGTGCCCCAAACATAACCGCGAAATATGAAACTTTCTCCTAAACAGCAGCAAACAAGCGCTCTGTCTAGAGAAAGCTGAGTTCACCAATGATGGTTGAACCTCTTCACTCCCACCAGCCACTAACAAGAAGAAATGTAGGTCAGTGGAGTGTGCAGGTTACTGACGTCACTTGATTTATGGGTAATGAAGTCCTTCAAACTATAAAAAATTCAAACCGTTATCTCTCACTGCCACTTGGGGCCGCCACAGTGCAAAATTGCCTAGTGTAGCTTTAAAGTGATATTCCACTTAGTTTTAACATGGGGGTTATTCGGCACTTGACTGCCATGAAAACCAGAATATAACCTACTCACCAAGATCAGATGCAGCTGCACGAGTTTTTAGCATTCAGATTTTTATTATTTTATTTGAATGAGGCCACGAAAATAACCTGAAAACTGACATTTAACACGTTTGTGAACAGATTCAACAACAAATCCTGCTTTTAAGACAACAAAGTCCATGGTCTACACTAAAATTTGTATTTAAAAATAAAAGTAGATCTGGCCTCCCAAAGAGGAAGTATCTCTCCTATATGGTGTTCTTCCACTATGTTGGACCAATGAGATAGCTTCTTACTAGTGCATGAGCCATTGTGCATTGATCCCATTGGTTCAAAATCATCTCTGTAGCAACTCTTCATTTGGAATAATGCTTGCGAGAAGTCTGTCTATCAATAAAAATGCTATTTGGCGAAATTCTGTTCTAAAGCGTTGCACCAATAGTCAATTGAAAATGACAGTAGCAGGATCTGTTGTTGAATCTGTTCACAAACGTGTTAAATGTCAGTTTTGAATAGGAAGTAAAAATGCGAACGCTACAAACTCGTCCAGCTGCATCTGATCTTGGTGAGTCGATTATATTCTGGTTTTCATGACGATGAAGTGCCAGATAACCCCCGTGTTAAGTGGAATATTGCTTTAAGAGGATCGGTGAAAGCCGAGCAGCGTGCTTCAGGATTGGACACCAGCTGACGATGACGAATTTATGGATTTCCGTTGTTTCCGCCTCATTCGCCTCACCGCCGTCCCGCGTCTGTCTCTCCACCTCCGTGACACCCGACCGGCCGGGCGACCAGCCTCAGACCTCGCTGTAGATTGTAGACAAAACTGAAGTTGCTGGTTCAACTCCGCCAAGCCTCAGAACCCACGGCCTCGACTGTTACGATGATAATAATCAATGCAATGAGAAACCAAGCACTGCTTCTCCAACCGGAAACTTTGCACATGACTCTGTATGTCGACCAAAAAAGGTGACTGTGTGACTGTGGCTCGGAAAGGCATTCAAACGTTTTTGTTTTTTTTTGTTTTGTTTTTTAGTCAATCACAGATATTATATTAAACTCTTGAATTGCTGGAAAGCGAACAGCAATGTTTCCTACAGAACACTAGTCCTTTTCGTGCCCCCGGTGTCAGAGCATGGATTTCCCTCCACTTGAAGTGAATGTACAGTTCAGTCTGTTTCTTTGTGGTCTCCTGTGATTATTGCCTCCTGTCCTGCTTTGACTTTTCAATCAATGTTATTTTGAGCTGCTCCGATTGGGTCTCAATGTGGTCCGATAAACTTGTGGCACGTTTAAAAAATAAAAAAAATAAAAAAATATCCCCCATATACCCCCTCCACCCCGTCCCCAAAAACACAGACCACTAGTAACCTTAAAAAGAAAATGACAAATCCCAAACTTTCATTGTGAAGAATGGCATTTGTTTCTGAACTGCGATATTCTCCCAGCTTTTTATGGAAGTATTTTTTTATTCTCTGATTTAAAGATGTGCTATTTTACCTGGAATGTCCATGAATAGTCTTGTACTGAAGTCAAACGGAGATGTATTTTGTCGGCATGAACTAGTTTGTACCCGTGAGTTTTGGACTAAAGCTTTGTGTCCAGCTTGTGCCTCCACCTAGTTCAGCATGACGATGTCAAGGGTCAGGGGTCGGGGGGGTTTTAGGTCGGGGGGGGGGGGGGGGGGGGGGTCAGGATACAGTTTGGCTAAAAACAGTCTGCACTTTGCCCCATGGACTTACAGTGCGGTCAGATCCGGCAGTGTTTTGTGTTGTGCTGTTGCGTTATCTTAACTTTGAAGGTTTATGCTTATCAGGAACATCAGCTTTTTTGTGTTTTATTTCTTGTGTCTCTAACAAACATTCGATTACTGTAGTGTTGGAACGGTATTCCCTCAAAGGCTGGCGATTGATTGTGTTTTCGCTTTTTTTTTTTTTTTTTTTACCACATGCAACAAAAACTGCAATGATTTTCTGTTTCATTTGTATTATACAGAAAACACAACCCCTATCGGTAAGTCTGAGAGCGATTTGAACATGCACCAACTCTTAAAATGTATGCACAGTATTTTAACGGTGCAGTTTTAATGTTTGCACGTAGTTAGCAATTATGGAATAAAAGCTAATTGACTATTTGATGCAATCGGGCATTAATTGTGGCAGCTTTTATTGTTAATGACTGTAAAATGGTCTGTTTATTGTCCTGAAACGTAGGAAGTGTTAAAGGTCAGGCATAAGTGTTAGTTTACAGGCTAAGATTCAAAACAATTTTGTTCTTATTTGAATGTGTAGTACAGATCCTTACTTATTTTGATCTTCAGAGGCATTAAATTTTACAACTACACTCCTCACAACCAAATGCACTAATCATATTTTCCCCATAACAGCAGCAGCCGTTGTAGAAGTCCACCAGCATGCAGTCAGTCTGAAACTATCCTGCTTTAACCCTGCAGACAGAGGGGAATTACATCGGTTTACTGCAATACAAAACTTTACACACCGAAAAATAAAGGTGGCGAAAATGGTTCTTCGGTGAGACGCCATAGAACAGTGGTTCTCAACGTGGGGTCCGGGGACCACCAGGGGTCCTTGAGGGAGTTCCAGGGGGTCCCCAGCAAAATGATTAATTGTTAAACTTCACCATTATTTCATTTACAAGAAGTTTGACACAATTAGAGAACTAAAGAATGTAGAAGAATGACTGTTTAGATCATAGTTTCTCTGTTATCTCTCTACCTACAACACAGATAGTCATGGAGTTCTGGACAAAATCATATCTGACAATAAAAAATATTCTCAGATTTGGGTTTGAGAGACAAAATCTTATAAAATGGGGGTCCGGGGCTCAAATGTGGACTAAATTAGGGGTCCTTGATATGAAAAAGGTTGAGAATCACTGCCATAGAAGAACCATTTCAGCTCTCCTTTGCTTAGACTCCTGCATTACCTCATTTACAATTGCACAATATATACTATGGAGGGGATTTGTTATTATTATCACCCACCATCCAATAACTAAGAATTAAGAAACCTTTAACATCCCAAAGAACCATATATGGTTCTTGAAAGGTTCTTTGTGGATCCAGAAATGGTTCTTCTATGGCGTCACTCTGAAGAACCATTTTTGGTTCCAGTTCACACCTTTATTTTTCAGTGTGTGTAGTGTCTTTTAATCAACTAGTTACCAGACCAATCATTTTAATTTGTTGAGCAACTTTTTTTCCAAGCAATTCCTCTTAAAGAAGGAGCATCAGTGCAGCATCAGTGCAGCATGCAGGTAGAAGTTGGACTTCTGCCATGACTGTAAACTGAGGAGTGGATTTAGTCTTAATGTGTGTCCTCACTGATGGGATGTAGTGTAATCTGTTTATGTAATGAAGGGTTTTACTCCAAAAAAAAAAAAAAAATACATATCCATTTTGGAAGAAATTTTCTACCTGAAATTTCAGTCAGTGTTTCCAAAAGCACAAAAAAATGAACTATTTTTTAAGCGGAGGTCTTCAGATGGCTCATAACTTGCTTTACTTTCATGTCAGAAGTTTTTTTTGTCAAGTTTTTCAGATGGTGGATGTCTCATGATGGAATGACACTTCAAATACTGAATAACCTGTTGTCCTATTTATTTAATTGCCTGTCTCCACGTTTCCACTCATACCAGCCTTACTTCTTATGTTGTTGCTGGACAGATGATGACCCCATCAGCCTCCAGCATCATGTTACCATGTGCACATACAAACAGCCAAAAACTGAGAAAACCTCCTATCTGTATATTTTTGCATTTCCGTCATGGTCAGTTATCCTGAACGGCATTATGAAGTAGAGTTTCCCAAATGCCACTCTTGACTTAATTTATTTGCAGTAAAGGACGATGTTTTTTTTTATGGACTGCATAACAGGCTCCTGTGTGTCATGCTGGCTTTCTGCAACCTCTGAAGTCACATGAATGGATGTATTTTAACAACTGAAATAAACATTGTCCCATGTGGATGTCGTGCACTAAACCTTTACTTCTGTCCTTTATACAAAGTTGTTCAAAGATGATGTCACTTGTGGTGCTAAGAATCAAAAGCTGTTTTTTAAAATTTACCCCAACTGTGCGTTCACACGTTTTGCAGCTACAACACTTTTTTAATAGTCAAATCATATCGTTTTTGTTGCTTTGTTATTGCCTTTGATAACATTATGATGCGTTGATTAGGTAACAAAGCTAGCAAGCGATAATTAGGTAGCATTATTCAAAAGTAAACAGAAAAAAATGTATAATGTCATTAAAGAGTAACTAAACCCCAATCCCAAATCTGCCAGGTGCCGGATGATGTCACGGTGACATCACCTGGCGCCAAAAAGATCAGCCAATAGCAGATGGCAATTTCAATAGCTTTTTACCATTGGATGTCAGGCTTTACACAGATCTGGGTTTGGGGTTTAGTTTCTCTTTAACGACTTCAGACCCAAACAAAGGATGCAACCTTTTCTCCAAGCATTGTGTTAGTGAACTGGGAAGCTTTGAACGGCTGCAATCAACTTCTTCATTTTTCACAAGAATCACAATTAACTGTAGGGAAACAAGGAAGTGTGGAAATCTGATTGGCTGCTGATGAGCTTGTTGGGCGTCCGCACATCGGCTGAGTTTCCCTGGTCGCTCTGCTCTGTAGGAGAGGAATGGACTCCTGCTGACTTGTTGATCATGTTGCTGACAGTCTTAATGCACGGTTACACTCTTTACTATCTGTTGTTTGTAATGCTGCTGGTAGTTTGATAGGAGTTTATATTCAGGCTCATATCAGTTTCCACGATCCTGTACACTTCTCTCCAGAAGCATCGCTGGGACTCGGACTACCTGTTCCTGTTTCAGACGCGTCTCCAGTTTCATGAGCCTGCCGAGTTCCTCAGGTTCTAGCTGCTGATATATGTAAGAAACAGATGCTGTTTGTTCCTAAAGCGCAGCCTGGGGCCAGTTTTCATCACTACTTCCTTGTTCCTGCAGCCTCAGTCTAATGTGGCCTGTTCCTGCCATATCTGTGGCATTTTGGGTATGCGAGTCAAGCTCTGCCAATCAGAAGTAACGTAACACTAGCGTCAAGCCTGCAGTCGGCTCCAGCTAATCAGAAGCAATGTAGTAACATGAGAGTGGATCCTGGCTCAGACGGCTCGGTCCGAGGCGGAGGAGCGCCAGCGAAACAGCAGTGAATTATGGGATACCGCCTGGTTCTGAATTATTAGATTATTTGAACCAATGAAACATGAAACCGCAAATACGTCAAAATACGTAATACATCAAGTTTATATTTCACAGTTGATTTTTAAAGCGTAAGGCGTGACAAAAGGGAGGCGCGCGAGGATTAAGGGATAACCAGGTTTATTTTGAATTAAGTATGAACTTAAGTATTGAGTTAACAGAAATGGAACAAAACTGAAATGTGAAACCAGACAGCAACGAAATACAACCGGGCAAGTGGAGGAAAGAGAGAGAGAGAGAGAGGGAGAGAGAGATACTGATGGTCTTTTTAAGTGTGCAGGAGGGGGACTATAAAAGAGCTGGGTTCATTCGTTCATTCGTTCCTTTGTTTGTGTGTAACGCTTTTTGCAATACGTATTTAGGCGGTGCAGAGTCCCCAGAGCCTGCAGAAGTGAGTAGCTGCTGATTTTCTAACCATTTTTCTAACTGGCTAAGTCAACACATTAATTCAAGATTTTGTTCAGCGATTCTCTTAGTTCTGCACTGCAAAAAATCTCTATCTTAAGTCATTTAGTCTGTTATTGAGTCCTAAAATCATAATTTTCTTAAAACAAGTGAAAAAAAAATGCATGAATGGGATTAGATAATTTCACTTTCACGTTTCCAATGCAAATCATCTTCTTGAACATTTTTTGCAGCGTAACAACACTGAGCACTTTGGCTTTAACAGGTGGAGTTTTTAAAGTCAACCTAGTTTCACTCACTCCAATCATGCAGAAAAACCCGCCCACCCCTCCACCCGAGCAGCCAGAAAGCACTAACACACTTGTTGTACCTCAGGACCCCTTCGTCCCAGCTCCACCCACCTGTCTCTTGCAAACAGGAAAATTAAACAAACCTGGAAGCAGCAGACAAGAGTAGGAGGGTTGTTTGTGTGATAATTTGCACTTTTACCTGCTTTATGCTGCTTTCAAGAATGACTTGACGGTTAAAAGCAACGACCTGGAAGTGTTCGCGCATTCAAACTCATTTGAAACTGTCAAGACGCCATGATTAAGGTTTTCTGCTCCTGGTAATTATTCTCACCTCACTTGACACACAAGCACTTAGTGTTGATTCATCTGACTTCATGTTTAACAGCAGGCCAGACATTGCAATGTCAACCACGCACAAAACATCCAGAAGGTTGCTGTGTCCTGCCATGGCATTTTGAGAGCTGTGCTCACAAAATCGCTTGATGAAAATTGTTCGTTTGTTTGTTTGTTTTATTTGAAATCAGTATAACATTCCCTACACTTGACTACGGGTTGTTTTCCTTGTTGGTGACGTCTGAATTCAGGAAGATGGAGAAATCTGCGTCCATCGCCAAACCCCCGAGTTCCCAAGTCGTATTTTACCACCTGAAGGCAGATGAGAATGATATTTTGAAGTTGGAAGCTCGCATCTACTGTGTTCCCCACTGGATGTGAGTCTGTCCACTAGAGCAACTAGAGCAACATTGCCCCAGTCTCTTCAAAACAAAAGCAATTTTCAAGGCATAAAGTCCTCTGTTGATGCTGGGTGATATCTGTTGTCAGTTTATTCTCTCTCTCTCTCTCTCTCTCTCTCTCTCTCTCTCTCTCTCTCTCTCTGCATGTGGGTGAACAAAAGCAAAGTGCTCCGAGAGCCCTTCTGTGTGTCAGCATCCGTCTGAAGGCATGGCAACCGGTTACCATGGCAACCGCATCGTGAGCGCACCCCAGGCGGCTCTGGGAACGTTCTCAGAGGAGGGATGGAGTGACAGAACCAGGAGGCAGATGGATGGAAATGTAATGTGAGATGTGAGAAATTAAGATGCAGAGGAAAGGACTGGAAAGTTATTTTCGTAATTAATAACAGAACTCCTCAAAAGAAAAAAGCAGAGCGTGAAAATGATGTAATATTGGGTCATTCAAGAATAAAAAGAAGCGCGTAATTAGACTTGGCATCTTCAGATAAGTACTTCTAATACAACAGCATAAATCAGTATCAAAATTACAGCAAACTGAAAGTTTCAGCACACTAATCTTTTTAAAGCTTCTAATGTTTCTCTTGTTAAGAAAAATAAGATCTGAAGGCTGAATATGAGACTAAATGACTTGTTAAAACTGACTTTTTTTTTGTAGTGTGTATGTTTACCTGTTCTTCTCACGCCTGCTTTTTCCATACAAGAAGCATGACCTGCGAATCAGACCTCAGGAACATTATTATTTATCTTTATACACCCATAACCGAAGCTCTCTCACACCCTGAACACACAAAGATTACACTGGAAATGAGACAGAGTGACAAATCGGGTGTTTGATTGCCAATTGCAGGCAGGAATTCGTCATGCCAACCTGTTGTGTTGAAATGTGAGACACATGCAAAGAAACATCATCAGTCTCACTGAACAGAGCGTCTTCTGAACGCAACAATACAGACCAACATTCATTTCTTTAGCAGTTTGTACAGTTTTTACACTACAAAAAATGATAAGTTGTCCAGTGATGTTCTCTTGTCTCCAGACCTATCATCTTATTTCATGATATTTTTTGTCAAATTCTCTCTCTGCACTGGCAGATAATCTGCTGCTTTCAGTAAATTTCACTTGATTCATGCCAATATGACTTCTTTCATCATAAATCATCATAAAACAATGAAGAAAATCTGGAAACAAGAAACTTTCTCCAAGACAATTTCACTTTTACCAAGAAAATGTCCTGAAACAAGTTACATTCTCCTGAAAAAAAAAAAAAAAGGTAAAATTATCTGCCAGTGCAGTAAGATGATTTCACAAAAACACAAATCCTAAAATAAGCTTGATAAGTCTGGAGACAAGATAAAATAACTGCAGTTTTTGCTGTGTTGCCCCTTAAGGTGGGAAATTACCATCAACCATCATCCACAAATCGAATTCAGGAAAAGTCTGCTTGTCTTAAGACACTTTGGCAGGAAATCAACCGTGTTTTGGACGTCCTATTCTCTCCTGAATGTCTAGTCAGCTGGTAAAATGGCAAAAGTGGCTCGTTCAGTTTGGGTTGGACTGGCCAATGTGGCAACTGGACAAAATAGTTTCCCGCCCTGCATGTAGCCTTAGTTTAGTTTAGTTTAGTTTAGTTTAGTCTCATATTCAGCCTTCAAATTGTATTTTTCTGAAACCAAGAGAAACATTCTGCAGTGAGGAGAGATAACTCCACTTGTTTCCAATGCAGCTTCACTTGTTTCAGGAGTTTTCTAGAAAAGCGTGTCAGTCTGTTGAAACCAGTCAGAAAATGACTCTTGATTCTACTAAATTCTTCAAACAAGTTGATTTGCATTGGAAACAAGTGAAATTATCTCACCGCATCGGCAGTTTTCTTCACTTGTTTTAAGAAAATAAAGATTTTAGGACTCAATGACTTGTTAAGATGGAGATTTTTTGCAGTGAAATCATACAGTGAGTAAAAGAGTGCCCTCAAGGAGGCACACAGAATAATACAACAACATAACTGCCCGTCCAGCTCCAGCAGCGCTCAGACTGAAGGCATTAGAGGCATGTGGTCCGGTCTGACGAGCGCTGGCCCGGTCGGCGCAGCTCAGCGGTCGCAGGACGCCGTGTGGGAGGGTGTGAACCGACTGGAATCTCACACCAGCGCTGGCAGGGAGTTTTCCCGCCGGAGCGCTCGGAGCATTTCGGAGCGACGGTCCAAGCCACAGGATCGCTGCCTCCCGGCCCTCAGCGCTGGAGGACTTGGCCCGGACACAAGGAGCCCGTCAGTGAGAACGCTCTCCGCTCTGTCAGGGCAGAGCCGCTTATTCAGTCCGGATGATGAGCGGCTTTAAAGCTGCACTAAGCGACATCAGAGCTTCTAACCAATCCTGAACCTAATGTGTGCTATGTGGAGATTTCATTGAGACATAATGATATAAACCAATATCCACACAGCAGCAGCTGTGTTGCTGTTTTCTCCTCTTTTCTAAAGCTTGTTGTCAGATTCCGCTCCTGAACGAAGCTCCTCCCGCTCCATAACTTTTCATCTTTTTAAAACTAGCTTGTCTCCTCCCTCGCTGTTTAAAAGCGCCGCTCTCCCCCTCCCATTCCTGAAAAAAACTCTCGTAATGGCGGAATCTATAAAGCAAGCGAGTAAACTTGTTAAACCAGTATATTGTTAAACCAGTAAACTTGTTAAACCAGTATACTTGTTAAACCAGTAAACTTGTTAAACTAGTAAACTTGTTAGATTAGTAAACTTGTTAACTAATGAACTTGCTAAACTAGTAAACCTGTTAAACCAGTATACTTGTTAAACCAGTAAACCTGTTAAACCAGTAAACTTGTTAAACCAGTATATTGTTAAACCAGTAAACTTGTTAAACCAGTATACTTGTTAAACCAGTAAACTTGTTAGACTAGTAAACTTGTTAGATTAGTAAACTTGTTAACTAATGAACTTGCTAAACTAGTAAACTTGTTAAACCAGTAAACTTGTTAGACCAGTAAACTTGTTAAACTAGTAAACTTGTTAGACCAGTAAACTTGTTAAACCAGTAAACTTGTTAGACCAGTAAACTTGTTAAACTAGTAAACTTGTTAGACCAGTAAACTTGTTAAACCAGTAAACTTGTTAGACCAGTAAACTTGTTAAACCAGTAAACTTGTTAAACTAGTAAACTTGTTAAACCAGTAAACTTGTTAGACCAGTAAACTTGTTAAACCAGTATACTTGTTAAACCAGTAAACCTGTTAAAGTAGTAAACTTGTTAGACCAATAAACTTGTTAAACCAGTAAACCTGTTAAAGTAGTAAACTTGTTAGACCAGTAAACTTGTTAGACCAGTAAACTTGTTAAACCAGTAAACCTGTTAAAGTAGTAAACTTGTTAGACCAGTAAACTTGTTAGACCAGTAAACTTGTTAAACCAGTAAACCTGTTAAAGTAGTAAACTTGCTACCTGCCTCTTCACTTGTCATTGTGGCTCAGCAGGAGAAAGATCTGTCACAGTGAGACTGGTAACCGGTGAGACTTCTCCTTAGGTACAGTTAGCTAGCTGTTAGCCTTTATGCACGGTGCTTTACTAGGTTTGTCCTTCATAGGCCTCTGTAGTGCAGTGGCTTTTCTGTGTGTTATTTACAAATGTGTTGCGGTTTCTGTCGCCCTCTAGTGGTCGGAAAATCAGTTATTGCAGCTGTTTTGAAGGCTTAATATGAGACTAGATGACTCGTTAAGATGCAGTGTAGCATCTCAGGTGGGACGGGGCGCTCTGTTGCAGCCACACTGTCATTTCGGTTAATAAGACTGGTTTATTTTTGCATAAAAATCTTGTCTAGTGCAGCTTTAACTCCGATTTTACCAGCCATTCCTTTCCCTTTGTCCACTTCCCTGCAGTCTATCATTCACTCACTCCTCTTGAGCGTTGCCCTCATGTTGTTTAGTGCTGATACCCACTGACTCATATGTGTGGGCAGGCTAGCACACACACACACACACACACACACACACACAAGCTCTTGGTCCTGTTTTTTAGTGTATGTGATGTACTTGTTGTTTTTATTCTTTGTTTCATGATTTCTCTTGTCTTTATCTGTATTTGTGTGCTTTGTTTTCTGTGAAGCGAACCTGTTAAACCTGCTGAAAGCGCTTTAGACATTTCCCTCACCGGCGTGATGTCATCAGGTTTGCTGCCCTATCAGATCGTAGATTGATCTTGAAGTTGAAGTTGAAATAAGCTCTTAGGGTGCCTTTTTACAGCACAGTAGGAAAAAACACAAGGTTGGACATCTGTATTTCAGTGAGTCTTGTCTTGTGAGAGAGGGAGAGAGAGGGAGAGAGGGAGGGAGAGAGAGAGAGAGAGAGAGGAATTTAAAATAATGTATTCCTTTGGCTTCTTTGATATGATAATTCTTGCGTTGGTCAGGAGGGCAAGAGTTTGGACTAGGAGAGAGAAGAGCGAAGGAATCTGAACTAGACAAAATGCCAGTTTTGTGTGTGTGTGTGTGTGTGTGTGTGTGTGTGTGTGTGTGTGTCTGTGTGTGTGTGTGTGTGTGTTGCTGACCCCTGTTTGCCACCTTGAAGCCCTCGCACCCAAATGGACCGTCCAAATTGCCCGGTTGTCTCATCATCAAAGGTTTTGCTTGTGGGGAATTACATAAAAAACAAACAAATGACTTTTTTCTTTTTTTTTTTATCTGGCCGGGTCACGAAAGAAGCAGCCAGTCTGTTTTGTCCTTCATCCTGGGAGGCCCTTTGATTTACTATTAAGATTAAGCTTAACTTAGTATTTTAACATCAGACGGCACGCACAAATACATTTACACACACACCACACACACACACACACACACACTAGAGGAATACACTCCCCTTTAAAGGCTGGAAACCCAGTGATCCACTTCGTTCGTCCGTATCGCAGTCGTGTTTCTGGAAAATCAAAGGAAAATGTGATTCAAAACATGTGGATCTCCGTCTGTAGTGGAAAGAATAGGGAAAAACACGCTCTCGCTCTCTCAAGGAGCAAATTGGAATCTATGGAAAACGGTAATGGCTGTACGAGGCTTTTGATGATAAGTGAATGTGATAGCTCGACTTTTACATGACGTCATGTTTTTTTTTACCCTGAATGAAAAGCCAGTGACGATCTGGCGGCTTCAGTGAGTTTCACCGTCCAGTCCAGCAGCAAAAACACGGTGGATCCACATTTTATCATATCATATCTGTAAATGCTCACCACTTCTTACAAGTATTTGTCTTATATATCTTATAAATACTCAGTTTTCTTTAAATATTCAGCATTTAGCACCTATGTTTTTTTTTGTTTTGTATGTGTTTTTTTTCTTTTGTCCCTTTATGTATTGATCGGCACTATATTATTAATTTTGTCTTTATTTTGGTTGCTTCACAGTTCCACTTCATAAGCCCCCTATGGGTTTTTTTTTTTTTTGGCTCCTCCTGCACATCTTTTCTGGGTTTTTTTAGTTGTTGTTTTCAACTCTAAATCTCTATGTATTCTATTCTGTCTCCCTTCACTGTTATATTGCATAATGTTGTTTTTTACTATTTTTTCTTCTTAATATGTGCAATAAACTAAACTAATTTTGTGCTAATGGGTTAGTGGGCTGGGTAATGGTCGAGATCCCCCCTTTATGTATTTATCCTGCATCTGTCCCACATTAGTACTGCAAGATAATTCCCTCTTATATTATACATTTGAGTCAAATTATTATATTATAACCCAAAACTCAAGTGCCTCCCAGCCAGCTCGTTGCCAGACTGTTCGCCGTCACTTTCAACGGCTGAAAGAAGAACATAACTCGATTTTTCCAAACAATTCCTCTTGGGGAACAGAGCCAAAGTGCAGCGGTGGATCAGCAGTAGAAACGACATACAGTGTGTCTACTGACCACCAGTGACAAATCTCCGCTGTCATCAAGCACATACAAGACTCATCTGACCGATAATTACCAGAACAGCATGCGGTCAATTATAAAAACCATATACAGTTTAGAAGTTCTCTTCCCTCCTCCATCCCTCCTGTTTTCCCTGATGTTGCAGCAATCTCAAATCCACACTGAGACCTGGATCTGTTCCTTTGGGTTTGTGATGTAGCTGCTTATTCTATCGCTTCTTCATTTTAACCTATGGTTTTACAATCTCTTCTTTGTTCTCTATAAAACACTTTGTGACAAACATTTTAAAAGCACTTCATAAGTCTTGACATGACTAGATTATAGAATAGAATGGTGAATGTGATATACTGTAGAGGGCTTTCAGGTGACATATCACACCTTCTGGCGGCCATATTGGAGGTCGACATGGTTAATTTCTGTCTGTTTCTGACTGAACTGATCATTTCATCACTGATCCATCTGATTGATTTAGTGTTTAGATAATGTCAGCTTGTTAGCTAGCTAACCATAGTGTCTGGTCAGCTAACATCACTGTGTTGTTGTTAACACATCTGATTAGCACACTAGCTAACGTAGCTAGTAGCAGCTAGCGTTAGCATGTTCACATTAACATCAGTGTGTTTGCCGGCTAGTTAGCTAGCTAACAGTTTGTTCAGGTTAACTGAGCTGACTCTTCTCAAGCTACAACTCAGAGTGTTTTGGAGTAGAGACTAGGGCTAAAGACAAGACAGTTTACTGTGTCACAGTAACCAAATCCACCTTATCACACTATTCACTTTTACTGAGAACGTTACTGAATGGATCTACAGCCACACCACAACAAGCTGACTCAGCTGCTCTCTGCTTCTAGCTGCTTCATACAGATTTACACTTTATTTGTGCAGCCAACAATCTACCGGACCTCCATGATGGTGCTAGCATTATGATACAACCACAAAGCCTGTATTACTGTAGACAAGACACTGTTTGCCCCTATTTGCCACATTTCCTGCAGGATATCAGCATCATCATGCTGACTGGCACTCTCACCCCAGGGAACCAGTCCTGGCTTTCATGCAACATGAAAGTTTGACTACAAGGCCCCTGAACCCGTCACGGTATGAACATGAGTCCCTCGTGAATCCTCCTCTGTGACCCCGATAGGGAAGTGAGGGGGAGAGAGAGAGAGAGTGAGGGAGAGGAGGAAGGAGTTTACAAAGAGAGAGAGAGAGAGAGGAAGTCTTATCTGAGCATCGCCTCTCTGCCGCTGACTTCCTCTCCATAGAGATATGACAGTTTAGCGGCGCCCGTCACACACTGTCACATCACCAGGCCGGAAAATTACCCCAATACTCCATTTCAATGGCAGAAAGAGAGGAAGGGAAGGAGGGGGGGCAGGGGTAAAAGAAACCATTCACAAAAAGGTGCTATAGGCTCTGACCCTTTCACTCCTTAATACTGGTTGCTGATCTAGGAATTGAAGCTTATTCTATACTGTTGCACTCTGGGTAAATGCCTTGAATGTGAAATACATTAAGAGGAAATTTCTCCGTCCATCTTCCTCCGGCTCCGGCTTCCTCCTCGTCCGGCTTCAATTCATTCGTTTTTGAAGAATTATGATGCAGTAAATTCTTTATATTTCAGGCGTTTAACTCTCATCCAGTGAGACTAGGAGTTCAGTGTCTTGCTCAAGGACACTTCAGCAGGACTCAGTACTGGTTGCTGTGTGGAGCGAACCTGGAGCCTTTAATGACAGGACAGTCTCCTTAACCACCGACCATAAAAATCCACAGTCCCCCCCGGCCTGTGATGTGATTTTACTATCGAGTGCGTCTTGTTTTCTTGAGAGGCGGACGTGTAACTAATTGCTTTTACAGAGTTGAAGAAAGTCGTGCGAGCCGCTGCCGGTCACAGGTCACGCCATATATCGCGCCAGCCGCGTGTTACGGCTCTACGCGGGCAAATTAACTCGGCGGACTGGGATTCCCGTGTGCGCAGCTGGAACAGGAACCGGTTCCCGACATCCAGAGCTTATTTGTCCCTGTCTTGGTGCGGTCGAGCCGAGCACAGTCGGCCCTTTATCTTGGCCCGGCTTTTTCAGCGTTAGCGTCGTAGACAAGAGTTGTTTTTTATCTGGCCCATAATTCAACCTTTACAACATGCGCAAACATTCCGATGGTTTTTGCCTTCTGGCTGCAGAAGGAGGCGCGGCCGGTCCAAGCCGCCTCACTGACTAATTGAATTGTGACCCTTTAAGTACTTTTCTCTGCTTCCACCCTTCATTTATTGGCCCCTGGAATTAACGCATGCCCGTAAAGATACTTTTGCTTTTTTTTTTTCCTGCTGCTACACTGCAAAAAGTGTCCATTTCAACAAGTCATTTAGCCTCATTTCAGGCTTAAAATCATATTTCTTCTCAGAGTAAATGGCAATCACGGTGAGATAATTCCACTGTTTCAGGAAATTTGTCAGTATCTTGAAACAAGGCAAAATAAGGCAGATAACGGTACTTTTTCTTTCTTTTTTTCATTGCTGCACTGCAAAAAGTGTCATTCTCAACAAGTCATTTAGTCTCATATGCAGCTTTAAAATCTTATTTTTCTCGGAACAAATGAAAAATTCTGCCAGTCATGGTGACATAATTCCACTTGTTTCCAGATAGTTTCAGGAAATGTATTGAAACAAGCGTCAGTATCATGAAACAAGGCAAAATGAGGCGGATCACTCCAGTATTATCAAGAAAATTATTCAAGAAAAGTCTGAAAGAAGCCAATTTGAGAGAAGTGATTGGCAGATTCTTTTCACTTGTTTTGAGAAAAGATAAACCTTTAAGACTCAGGATTTTTTTTTACAGTGTATGTCTGCTGTTATAGTTGTCACCTTTTTTCCCCCTACAGCTATGCCCTAAACAAATTAGCTCTAATTGAGTTGTGTTCCAATTAACTAGGCAGTTGGTGGATGCTGGATTGTGAAATGACATAAAACAACAGAAGTCAATGGAAATAAAAAAGGAGGGGTGATATTGGTCATGAAAAGAAGCACTTTCCTGTGCTGCGGCCCTGTCCCGGAGCAGTTGGATAAGTCTAAACACACGTTGAGAGCATCTAGCCGGGGAGAGTTATAAAATAAACAGCGCTCTGGCACCAGGCGGCTCGTAAAGCCTCTGGCAGCGCGTCTGTCTGCAGCGGCTCGGTGCAGCCGGAGCTGTCCGCTGATTTACACGCCGCCGCTCCGTCAATGAGACACAATTGTGAAAAAGTGGGAAGAAAATTATAGAGCCGTTTGCACTTTCACAGCAAGTGATGTGTCATGTTTGGACGCATCACTGTAATACTACTATATCTACTGCTACTACTACTACTACTACTACTACTGATACTACAACTACTATTAGCCTATTACTACTACTACTACTACTAATATTAGCCTACTACTGCTGCTACTGCTACTACTACTACTGATACTATTAGCCTACCACTACTACTAGTACTACTACAACTACTGCTACTTGCACTACTACTACTACCACTACTACTACTACTACTACTACTAATAATAATAGTAATAAGTGATGGAATTTAGTCTATAATTAGTTTATAATAACCCAAAATCTATGTTTTGAGTTTTGGGTAGCTGAGAAGTGTGTGTGTGTGTGTGTGTGTGTGTGTGTGTGTGTGTGTGTGTGTGTGTGTGTACGCGGGAGCGGGATGGGAGGGAGTTTTAGGGTCTTCATAAGAGAGAGGGCTGGTCGCTTTGGCAGAGAGAGAGAGAGAGAGAGAGAGAGAGAGAAAGAGAGAGAGAGAGAGAGAGAGAGAGAGAGAGAGAGAGAGAGAGAGAGAGAGAGACCGCTGGGATTACATCACCGCCCTGGTGGATATTTGGGTGCAGCCAGCGGCGCCTCCAGTTTGGCTGGAGGAGGACCAGAGGCAGCCAGTGCGCCGTGCCGGCCGGGACGGAAACAACATGTGGAGTGGAACCAGCAGCCAGCGCGCCGTGCTGTCACACCGGGACCTGCCGCTGACCGCCGCGCACGGGAAAGCCCAGGGGGGAAAGAGAAGCCGCGAGTTCAGTTCCCGCTTCTGAACTCTCCTCCCGGCCAGTTTGGGGACTTGCGCGTAAAAGAGAAGCCCGAAGGTTTCCCGCTCCCCCTCTCCAGAGACGCTGGTCATGGACTGTGAAGTTACGCAGGGAAATTCCTCTCCGGCTGCGCATCAGCTTCGCTCCTTCTCTCTCCCGCTGTCGCTCTCCGCTCTGGTGAACAGCCAGCAGCCGTCTGAAAGTTGCTGAGAAGTTTTGGGAGCGTTTCGCACCGAGGTTACTCCCCGGTGGAAGCGTCTGCTGCGCGCTCTCGCCTCAGACTTGGATACCTCCCCGCAGCCAGCCAGACACCCCGAGGGAAACACAGGGGGTCCCGTGTTCTTTGGGAGGATTATACCTGTTTATTTTCACTTTCACTGACTCGGGAACTGTACAGAGGCGATGGATAACTCTTATTACTTCTTGGCCATGTCTATGCTGGTGCTTTCCCTGGGCTTCAGGATAGAGGAGGGCATGTGCCAACACTATTATCTCCTCCGTCCCATTCCCAGCGACACTCTGCCCATAGTGGAGCTAAAGGAGGACCCGGACCCGGTCCTGGACCCTAAGGAGAAGGACCTGAACGAGACGGAGCTCAGGAGCGCGCTGGGCAGCCACTTCGACCCGCACTTCATGTCCATCACCCCGCCGGAGGACAGATACGCGGGGAACGAGGAGCTGAGCGAGTCGGAGCTGCGGCAGAAGCCCTCCGGAGCGATGCCCAAAGAGATCAAAGCCATGGAGTTTGAGATCCAGCACGGCAAGAAGCAGAAGCCCAGTAAAAAACTCCGGAGAAGGCTGCAACTGTGGCTGTGGTCTTACGCCTTCTGCCCGGTTGTTTACGCATGGAACGACCTGGGCAGCAGATTCTGGCCGCGCTACGTGAAGGTGGGGAGCTGCTACAATAAGCGGTCTTGTTCAGTCCCTGAAGGGATGGTCTGCAAACCTGCCAAATCGGCCCATTTTACGATCCTGCGATGGCGGTGCCTGCAGAAAAAGGGGGGTCTGAAGTGCGCCTGGATACCTGTTCAGTACCCCATTATATCAGAGTGCAAATGCTCCTGTCCGACCTGAAACAGACTGACGAGGACTCATTTTTTTTATTTTTTATTTTTTTGCAATTATTGATGATTAAATAATGGATGATTAAATATAGTTTCATGATTATTTTTTATATGCACACTGCAAAATGTAGCCATCTTAACAAGTCATTTAAACTACTATTAAGTGTTAAAATACGTGTTCTTGAAATACGTTTTAAAAAAAAAGTCTGCAGTTGGAGTGAAATAATTTCACTTCATTCCATCACGAATCAACTTGTTTCAAGGATTTTCTTGAATTAAGCTCATTTTCCTGATATTAGTGGAATGATCTGCCTTGTTTCGAGATAGACAATTTTTTCGAGAACATTTTCTGAAACAAGTGAAATTAACTCACTCCACTGGCAGAATTTTTCATTTGTTATGAGAAAAATAAGATTTAAAGACTTAATATGAGGCTAAATGACTTGTTAATATGGACATTTTTTGCAGTGCAGTGTCCAGTGTAAGAATGTATATTTGATGTACATGTTGTGCCATTTTATTTTATGACAAAACTTTGTATAAAAAGGTCAGTATTATTAATATAATCAAATCTACTGTATTTGTTAAATGTATCTTGATTGTGTTGTATCTTTTTATATTTATAATGAAGAGCACTTCGCTTTGCGAAGCATTAAAATGCTGATACTGAAGGACTTACAAGCTATTTTCTGTTCATTGAGAAAAACATAAAATGAATATATGGACCTCTATGGGAAACATGAAGAGTTCTGTTCCAAAATCAGACATTTGAAAACAGTGATACCTACTCTAACAAAATGATTGATAGAAAAAATCTGAAACAAATGATGGTATTATTTAAGGATGGAGGTTAACTTACTGTAACTCTGATAGTTTTACAGACTGGATCCACTATATTATAGAGATATTAAATAATGAACTTCAGGTTCCCCAAACTGTCTACATAACATTTTGGATTAGAACTCTTCATTTATTCTTCTCATCTTAAGATGCTGTATGTAAAATAAAAAGGGACAATTGGTCTATAAACCATGTAAATTGAGATTATGTGTTGGTCTATTTATTCTTTTTGTAGTCTAGTTTTGTCCAGTTAAAATAAAACCACTCAAACGACTCTGGATGGGCAGGACTTTGTTTTGTTCCAGTGTGGATTCAGCTTCAGCTTCAGCTCATGTTTTCCTCATGTTTCTCAGTCTGTGTTTTACAGACATTCAGCTCCCTCTCTTTTCTGCATGCTCACTGAACTGTTGCTGCACTTTTGCTTCGTCCCTGAGAGGAAATGTTTGGGAAAGTTTTGCCCCATTTCAGTTGGTTCAACAAAGATCTGCAGTACTGATGCAGGGGAGATGTAGGGTAAATGTATGAAGGGATAACTTGGATTATATAAACTACTAACAATGGTTAATAGTGTAGGCATTACACAGCCAACATCCCCAACACTCATTAGGACAGCGTTCTGCAGTAGAAACACTGAAGCAACCAAATGATCACTTCTACAATGCCTACAGGTGTAACTTGCTGCTCATCCTATTTGCTACTTTGCTTTTTACTTGGATTAGGAGGAATATTCTGGAGTCTGAGATCAACAGGTGGAAATGTCCAGTCCAGGTCCTGCTGTTGGACCAGAATCCTTTACTGGAGGAGGAACCTGATCTGAACTGGATTCCTGTCAGAAACATGGAGGCTTACTCTCAGAGTTCAGGCTCATTTCACTAAATTTTCAGAGACTGTGTTGTATCCTGAAGTGATAACCAAGTACAGAACTTCTCAACTTTAAGTGACTTCTAATCTTCTTCTGGCTCTCCAAGTCTTATGGTTACAGATCGAAAGAAAGGCTGAGCAGCAGTCAGCTGACAGCTGGTTTGAATTTTTGAAGATCAGATTTTTAAGTGTTTCTCCGTGACTTTTCCTAGACTCCTTTAAGTACAAACCAGTGTTGGTAGAATTTCCCAAACGCACCAGGAAACAGTAGCTGTAATTATATTCACCCTCTGTGAGTGACGTCTTGTTGGGTTTCTCTTCCCTCCACTGTCCTAATTTAACATTAGGACAGTGGAGGGAAGAGAAACCCAACAAGACGTCACTCACAGAGGTGCTGCATCTGTCACATTTACCACACAACACACACCTGAGACCTGAGTGAGATGCTGCACTGACCTACCATGTGTTGTTTGGGTGCATAAACAGTAACTGATGCTTGTTTCAGTGTAATGGATCAACGTTTTCAGTTCCTGAGCCCAAAGACAAAGTAACGCCTACTTGCAACCTGCTGTTACAAACATAAAACTTGTAGAATTATGAACTTTAACAACAATTATTGAAAGAAACCAAGAGGCTGCAAAATGTCTTAACTTCACATGAAATGGCATTCATAAAAATGTAAAAAATATGATAGAAACTGTGTATATTAGAAATAGATTTTTTCACATTCTATGAATCATTACGTGACCTCCCCCCCAAAAATAATCCTGCGACCCCCTGGAGGGTCCTGACCCTCAGGTTGAGAAGCTCTGGATTAAGTGACAGGGTCATTTTTCATTGTAGCGCGGCTCCGTCACGGTGGGAATTCCTCATCTGTCCAGAACAGATCTGAGCCGTCTGGCTGGACCAGGTACGGCTGGAAGGGCTTCAAAACATTACATATCCATTTTGTTTAAAGAAAAATGTTACTCATATTCATTGCTCAATAAAACAAAACAAAAAAAACAAAGAGCAAAAATCTGTCACAACCTTGCAGCTTCTCCAAGGTGCATGAATCCAAAAGAGCCAAAGGAATGAAAGAAATTCAGATACTGTTGGAAAAAACTACTGAAGCTGAAGCATTGGTTTTTAATATTAAACCTCCGTCAGTTGTTCAGTTGTTTTTTTCATTCCTTCAGTTAAAAAAAACACAAATAGCTATTTTCTCTAAAGTGTTACTGTTCTGCAAGTAAAGGAATCAAGATTGCTAATGAATTCAATAGCAGACAAATGTGAGTTTTACTTTCCCTGGCAGCAATCGAGTCGGTCTCACATTTTTCAAATGACGATTTGCCAAGATTTCTCATCTTGGCATGAAACTCATTCATTAACCTTCACTAATTGAAACTGACACCTCTCTTCACACTGCAGGCCTTCAGGTTCACTTCTGAACTGCTGCTCATATCAGATTTTTTTGCATGACTGTTCACATCTATTCTCGGATGTAACTCATATCTGATACCAATACGAGCTGACAGCGATGTTGAAAAGACACGTGAGCAGAGTAACAATAATAAAAGACGACACATCTGTTTTGTTTGAACACATTTCGGTTACAGGATGTGTAATCCTGCGTAGCCGCACCTGACGCTCAAACACCGGCGGTCTGGAGGAATTCTCGTCATAAAACCTGCGAAAACGAGACTTTGCTGAGCCGTCAGCTCTGATTGGCTCTGAGTTTGAAATCGCACAAGCCCCCTGAAACAGCTTCTGGTTTGTTTTCCTGCTGAAGACGACGGCCCACAGAGTCACCGCCTTTTTCTATCTATCTGTTGTGTTTAAATTTCTCCACATCTGCGTTGTTTGGACCGGAGGTGTGGCTACGCAAGAATGTCATCCAGGTAGTATGATGTCCAAACAATAACAACAAAATCCACTGGACTTGAAGAGATGAAGACATTTTGTGTGTGTCTTGTTGTCATTCCATGCTAACGCTGCTCAGCTAAGATGACAAAATTTTTGAAAAGCGTCTCAGATGAATGACGTAGGATTTACTTACTATCAAGGCAACGCTGACAAATTCTAATTTGAGCGCTGAAATACAAATCACATGTACGTCGCCTGCCTCAGGATCTGATTTTGTAGCACAGATCCTGATCAGAATTAACAAAATCCGCAATCCAAAGCTCCATGCAGCTTTTTGCTGTTCACACTGATTAGAAAACATCAAATCTGAGTCACATAAGGCACCAGAAGGAAAACTATACCAAATGAAAAAATAAATAGAAATGCTCATAAATGTGAAATTCGAAAGCTGAAACTACAGTAAGGATCTTTTACAACATCTGTAACTCCAAAATGGACGTCCTGTTCGACAACTGTGCTCTTAAATGGGCAACAGATAATATATCATCAAATAATATATCCTGGCCTGACGTTTGGATAAATGCAAGACATCCATTCCACTGCTAACAACTTAAGACAGTACAAAATTTGAAATAGATTGTATCGCACTCGTCTTACTCTACAAACGTGTATACTTGGAGATCTACAATTATGGGAACATCTCCTTTAAACTTAAAGGTCCATCTGGTGTAAAGCAGGACTCCCCTCTCCTCTGTGATGATAAAGGAGTTGGATGGTCTATCTAAACATGGTGAAAATATCAAAACTAAATCCACACAATCCATATTAGAAAAGCGAGCCTCTAAACGAGCCGTTTGGACTTCCGTAACTTTGTGGCGTCACAAAGGTTCGCTCATTATCATTTCTGTAAGAAATAATAGACTAACAAAGTGTTTTTTTCAAAGCGGTCGAGCGGTCGTCATCGTTTATTACCGGAGAGTTTTCCCTACCTGTAGCCGCCGGGCCGCGGCGTCTCACGTTTCACTCTCGAAACGGTTAGCCAATCGGAACAGAGGGGTCGTTAATATTAATGAGCCTTAAAGACACGGAGACAGAAACGGCCTGTTCTTGGTAAGGCTCAGAGAGATGCTGGAAAATGAACGTGGAGAAATGGATTGAGAGTGTTTTTGGTTCATGACACCACACACACAGCTTTGAATGGACCTCAAGACACAAAATAAAACTCTGGAGAATATGAGACCTTTAAGAATGTCTTTTTAACAATATCAAAAAAGTAATATTAAACAGAGTCACATGAGGGAGAAACTCAGAATCAGGACACTTTCTGCTGCAGTGTGAACGCAGCTGAAGCAACAGCTATGAATCCTGCCTAGCCGCTTCTGTGCCATCATTTCTGCCACTGTGCTGTACTGTTTTACACATGTACAAACACACACACACACACGCACATATATACACATATATACATCGCAGGCTCCGAACCAACACTGCTTCGTTTCATAACCCTGCCCCTTGATGAAAGCTTGTTTCTGGAGCCTTTTGCTAATTCAACATACTGTATATTTTACTGTAAAAGTGGTTTTTGGGGAAGCGGAGAGAGATTAATTTAATTTGCCGTGTGCGGGGCCGGGCTGCCGTGCCAGAGAGCGTGTTATTTCTCTGTATGTCGGTGTGCTTAGCGTCCGCCTGCTTTAAGAGGTGCTGAAAGCCTCGACGCTCCTTTAAATATCACCAACAAGTGCAAGTGAAGTTTTCCTGACCTGGTTTCTCCACATCCCTGTTTCCTGCTGCAGAAACAGCTCCAAGAGTCAGAGGATTGAGAAAGAAAAAGACTGAATAGTACTTAATATTACTAGTCCATTCAAAGGCTTTTTTTTAAACGAGTTTATTGATCATATTTCACAGTATACTGCAAAAAATCACAAGTTGTCCAGTGATGTTCTCTTGTCTCCAGACCTATCAGTTTATTTCATGATATTTTTAGTCAAATTCTCTCACTGCACTGGCAGATAATCTGCTGCTTTCAGTAAATTTCACTTGATTCATGCCAATATGACTTCTTCTTTCAAGAAATCATCATAAAACAATGAAGAAAATCTGGAAAAAATTTCACTTTTACCAAGAAAATGTCCTGAAACAAGTTAAATTCTCCTGAAGAAAGTCTAATTTGTTGATGCTGCTGGAAACATCTGGAGGAGACGTCACCTCGTCTACGATTGGCCAGTTATCCACCAAGAAGAAAAATACAACAAACTACTGAATGGAGCCAGAAATGCAAATTATATCAGTGACATTTTAACAGTGTTAAAATATTTTAGGGGGGATTTTTCCTTTAAGGCTGGGTGACCCACCGCACCTGATGGTTGGAGAAACTCTGCGATACATTATTAGGCTTTTAAATGCAGATTTACAAAAACATAATTCAATAATTAAATGAGTCAATATAATGTGTAAACAAAATCACATTTCATTGCAGGTTTTATTGACTGTTTTTATGTAACCGTGGTAAAGGAGGAACCTGCCGATAACTGATATTTTAAAAAAAAAATCAAAAGAATAGAATTAAATTCATGGTATAACGGATAGATTATTTGTCCATAGACAAGCAGACAAACTTATGTGCACAAACACGTACACATACACACTCACTCAGGCACACATGCATGCACACACACACACACACACACACACACACACTTCTTTGAAGAGCACACCCTATTTCCACTTCACAGCAGCGTGTCAAGCTGAGGCTTTATGTGTTTCTCTCCAAGATCACATTTAAGTTATCTGCAGTGATAAAACATAGAAATGAAGTAAGAAAAACACAGTGGGCAACAAGGACTACAAGCAGCCATGAACAAAGAAAAATGAGTTGGGAGAAAGAAATATGAAAGAATAAAAAAGAACAACTAAAATATCAGAATCACATATTTGTCTATCACTGCTGCATGAGAGTGTGTCGGGTTTCTTCATTCAATCTCGCATCTTTTACATGCACACTAATAAATTGATCATGTAAACACTGTTTTCATCCCAGCCATCTAATCAGGAAGTGATTCACACCTGAGACACCAGGTGAATTCAATTAACTGCAATTAACTAGCTGGAAGGAGAGAAAGCAGCAGCACTGAAGACCAGGATGCAAAACCAGTGTCATAAACCATTCTGTTCATCCAAATTGTGCTTTTTTCTCTCTTTCTCTCTCCATTCACTGCCACTGTATGGAGGAACAGTCTGAAAATCACTTCTAGCACATAAAGGAACGCCGACAAAGCAGATTCTGACAATATATAAAAAACTAGTCCTGCTGCTGAATTGTTTTGAAGTGAATCTCTTTCTTTATGTTTATTAAACCTTTCAGTCTGAACAAGTGGAACACCGAAATCTAATCGGAGGAAACTTATGCGGACGTAACAAAGAAAATAATCTGTTTACCAATAATTGTAAATAGGTAAAAAATAAAAGTGAGAGACTAGTTTTTTATATATTGTCAGAATCTGCTTTGTCGGCGTTCCTTTATGTGCTAGAAGTGATTTTCAGACTGTTCCTCCAGACGATGGCAGTGAATGGAGAGAGAAAAAAAAACACAATTCTCCAGTCTGCTCTACCGGAGCAACAGATCACAGAATCACTGATTTTGGGGGTTTTATCATGGAGGAAGAGACACAACCCAAGAGACTAGCAGAGTTTAAGCATGGGCGACCCCAGTGGGAATTGAACCCCTAACCCTGGCAGACTTAGTGCCTTGCTCGACCCATTGAGATACACAGGATTGTAATTCTTCTAACTGCAGCAAAACCACAAGCAAATGGGTGGGAGGGGGGAAAAACACAGGAGCTTTTAATTGGTTTCGCTGCTGCAGGTTCAAAGAAGCTCCGAACGTTTCATCAGTCTTGTCTTGTGCTTTAAAAATATGTCAGGGATTTCACTGATGTGACGCCTCCCAAGCTCCATCGTGTCCTTGAGTCTGCGTCAGGACGTTTTAATGAGAGTTACACGCCAAAAATCTCCTCGCTCGTTCTGAATTTTGATGAAATTGTGAAGATGCAGAACCTGCTGAGGCAGTGAGATGAACGCCGGCGCTTTCCACCTGGATCAGGATCAGCAAATATGAGATAAAAGTCTGTGGATAATGCAGCGTGCTACAAAGAATTTAGATGGTAAAAAAACTTAGAAGTAAAAAAGTAAAGTAAAAGAAAAAAAAAAACCTGTTGGTTATAATTGTCTGCAAAATTTCCCATGCATACATTGGCTCAAAAATGGAACTAATGACAAATTGCAACTTACCATCAAAAATGTTAAGAATCCATTGATCTTTAAGAGGAGAATTAAGTGATTTTCACACACTGAACCCTTAAGATTGCTGTGTTAACTTTTCCAGGAGTGCTCTTCACACTTTTAGCTTCTATCTGTAATATTTTCATGTAGAAAGCGTTGACAGGACGAATAAATTCAGCCATGAACAAGTTGCAGAATTAAACAATCCATCCAGAGTCTCTTGTGATTGGTTCGCTGTGTGAAAGCGTTAGACTGACGTTACTTTTTGCTCGCTCAACCAGGGAATTTCTCTTGGTCTCAAGGGGGGAAATTACCAGATCAACTTTTCCAGAATATCAACGCTGGCTCCCGTTCACACGACCCTGACACAGAAAATTTCCAGAA
>NC_136016.1:23312175-23314675 GCF_048128805.1 Centroberyx gerrardi
CCCGCCCACACACACACACACACACACACACACACACACACACACACACATACACACACACATACACACACTCCCCCTGCCTCCAGCACACACCTTTCTTTTAGATGTTACTTGTTGACATGATTAACATAATGCACTGGTATATTAATATAGTTACTTTAGCTAACATTAGCATGCTTGCTACCTAACTTGGCTATTCTTCCCATGATGTCACGTGCATTTCCTACCAATAAGGCGCTTTACAATACACACAGCTCATTGGCTGTCATTTGATTGTAATCACCTGCTAATTGATTACAATCACCTGTTATTTTCCCACCAAGATGCCCGTGTGGTGATGTAACAGAATACTAATACTTACTAAAGTGTTTTCATACTGAGAGAAAACCTGGAACCTGAACAGTTGCTTCACAATATTTTTAAATGTTGAAAGTTGCAAACTGGATTTCACACTTTTGTGCTGACCCAGAGACATCAGGCCTAATTTTCAATATATAACTATTTTAACTCTTGAACTGCCAAGTACTATTGTCAACAAATGTAATAATAAATATAGTTGTTAATGAATAATGTCCCAAAAGCTTCAAACACATTAATCTTAGTACAGAAATGTGTTGTTTGGGTTACTAGCTAATGTTCTGGGTGTTTCCAAGGTACATTTTGATTGATAATTATGATTGGTATTGTGCCACATAACCAAAACAAATTAATCAAAAATGACAGAGAATTGCTCATCTACAGTGTTTATTCAGTATCTGCAGGCCCAGCAGTTCTCCTAGTGGTGAATATTTAGCTGAAATAAGTAGAAATAAGTCGGCTTCTACTCTGCTCTACTGAACTGCATGTTGCTTCACCACCGAGTCAGCTCCAATCATTTCAACTATGAAAACTAATACTCTCTCTGTGTTTCTCTATGTGTGTGTCTCTCTCTCGCACACTCACACACTCACACACACACACACACACACACAGGAGTTAGTCTCATGGGGTGAGATCAAACAAAATGCCCTCAGGAGCCGTCAATCACTCGCAAACCAAAACATGAAAATTAAATCAAAAAAGAAAACCGAAGGCGACCTCCATCTTTCCCCATCCCACCCCCAAGTCTGCTCTGTCCCGATGCCTCTCTCTCTCTGTCACACACACACACACACACACACACACACTCCTAATTGTGGATTAGTGTTTGTGTCACGCCTGAGGAATGCTGGCTCTGACTGGGGGAATGTCTGAATTGGAAGCGGGGATCTACTGTAACTGTGTTGATATGGAAACACAGAGTCAGCCTTTCCATCAACACACACACACACACGCACACACACACACACACACACTACAGCTAGACTGATACATCGGGTCGATATCGGCCTTTATATTAAGCATCAGATATCGCCCACTTCTGATCTGATGCAGTTTGATTAATTACATATTTACAGTGGAATTGATCGATACTACACTGGTTGTCTATGGGAAACTTTTGAACTAATTGATTCTAATGCAATGTTTTGATCAGATTCCACACAAGCATGCATTGAATATTATTATTATGGGTTTCAGTGGAGAGTTTTAGAGTCCCATGATGCTCTAAATGCTGAATTTTGTCATTTTTTGGCCTGAAAATTGTGATAATTATAAATATTGAATATCAGCTTTGATCCAAACATATCGGTATCAGCCCTCAAAAACACATATCAGTCGAACCCTAACAAACACACACACACACACACACACACACACACACACACACACACACACACACAGCATGGCTCCACCAATCTGAAAACAGGCTCCTGACAGGTATGGAGGAGTGGGAGAAGTCGGATGTCACACTGAGGCGTTTCAAGGTTTTCACCCGGGTGAGAGGAGACAGCCGCCCACCGCCGGGCCGGCTGCCGCCAGAGGGACGCACACACACACACACACACACACACACACACACACACACACCACAGGAAGCAGTCAACCTGCTGCCAAGAGCCGTTGTCTGTGTGGTTTTCTCAAAAATACTTAGCATTGTTTCACACCCTCTCTCTTTCCCTCTCTCTCTCTCTCTCCCTCCCTCTCTCTCTCTCCCTCCCTCTCTCTCTCTCTCTCTCTCTCTCTCCTCGTAATCCAAACCCAGCTGGAAGCTCGGCGCAGCCCGGACGCCAACACACGTCACCGGAGGAGAGAAACCACCGGTGAGACGGTCTGGTAGCTGCTGCAGGTTGCTGCCTTACTCCCAAACCCCCACACCTCCTGTTGTCCTGTAAATATGAAATGCCTTTCTGCAGTGTAAAAAAACAAAACAAAAGGTCGCGGAGTCATTTTAAAATCCAGAATCTCTCAAATAACATGAAACCTTAGTGGGGGAAACTGGGTCACTGAAGCAGCAAAAGTAGTAGGATACAGTAGAGAATGAGAGAATATGAACATAAAAATGTAATATATAAGCAATTGGACTTATATAAACATATGCAGTCGACAATTCAGCATGTTAAATAGACTGTATAAGTGGGAA
>NC_136016.1:23319675-23344675 GCF_048128805.1 Centroberyx gerrardi
CGTGTCTGTTCGGACTCAGACTTGTCTTCGTCTCAGCATCTATTGAAGGTCGACTCAACTTTTTCACGCCTCTCTGAAAATATAAAAATAGTCGATGATGAAATCGGCCCCGAGTATCCGAGTTATGACACAAAGATAACCTTTAACCTTCTCAGAAAATCAAGTCAGTGGTAAGAAAACACTTGTAAACACAGGCGCCTTTACTACATGTTTGTAGTTCCCCAGACTAACGATCATAACTAACATTTGTTTACATGAAGTTCATTAAATGAGCTTGTTAAGCTGCAGGACGGCCATGTTTTATTGTTTGACTTCTGGGTTTGATTTTCTAACAGAACAGCACGTGAATGCAACGCCGTTCAGCAGCCGACTTGGAAGTCCTGGATGTCGGACTTTCCCGCCGGCATGTGAACGCAGCATTTGCATCACTTACTGAAGATGGCAGCTGTGTTATTTGAAACTGAATCAATCCTGGATCGCAGGAACAGTACCTTCCAGCTCACTGTGAGTTGTATGAGCAGGAATAACGCATCATACAGGTAGACATGGCTCTACACATGTGGCTGTTCTATCCAAAGCGCCCTACAGTGCACAAATTTTCATCATGGGTCCACTAGGAACTGAACCCCAACTCCTAACCCTGGCAAGTGCTTAATCTCATACTTTCTTATGACATAAACAGTATATATACCCACTTAAAATGGGTGATGTACTTCGCATTTCATGGTTTCAAGCAGAAGTAGACGAGGCAGGTCGTATTTTTCTTATTCCGGTGAATAACTGGTCGAACGTTCTTTCTATAGAAGCCATTTTGCACCACCGTTCAATAATCATACAGGGAGAAATCCATCGTAGAAGAGATCGAGAGAGAGACCAATTTCTCCACTGACAGTAGGCTCAATAGACCAGAATACAATGCAGCCACAAGACATATTGTGTTTTGAGAGAGGGGCGAGGCTGTGATCATCTGACACAGCTGAAAGATCACGCTTTCTACACCCGTACGCCCACTTTTGATTAAAAACAACAAGTTCACGCCCCTTCGTTCAAAATCAATAAATCAAGCAGAAGTAGACGAGGCAGGTTGAGGGAAAGTAAAAAAAGTCAATTACAACACTTGATCACTCCTAAATAACTCCTGGAAAGCATTAAACATCACATATGGATGATGTATAACAGTGTAAAAGGATGGAGGATCTAAGGTTGGACACCAGTGAATTTGATGGCTCTCTTTTTGATTAACTTGAGATTTCCCAAGCTTGAATCACTGTGTGACGGCGACATCTGCTGGTGAAGACGTGCGCTGCAGAATGAGTCGAGTCCACACAGAGGCGGGCAGTTCAACAGTGTAATGGCACTGCTCAGCACCTATTTTCATTAGGTACTTCTGGTTTATTCCAAATACCTTCAAAATGGCAGGGAGGCACACAGGCTACAAGTATCTGAAGCTAGTAAGCCATATAAGCACCAGATAGAGATAGATATCACAAGAAAAAAACATATTTACAAATATAAATTAAAACATATTTCAACTCCAAAAGACATTGTTGTGACTGTAAATGAGTGTGATTGTATTAAAATGGTACAAAACTGGAAAAATAAAAAAATGTTGATGATGACATGTCTTTTTGAGATGAAGAAAAATCAGACATAGCTTAGACTTGTACTGTGCGTAGTGCAAGGAATACTGTCAATGGAAAATAAAATAAAATAAACAGATTATTCACATTCGCGACACCTTTGGTCCAAAGAGAACTGAAAGAGAGAGAACTGAGATGGGGGTTTGATGTGTGTATGCGTGACAAGTTTACCGATCACAGACAGACTTCACTTCTTTTTTATGGTTTGTACATGCTGCCCCAGCTAAAGCCACAGTTTGGGTTCGATACGGGTCCGACAAACACGAACGTCTCGCTCGTCACTATCGGCTTGGTAATCGGACAATCCCGTGTTGAGTCTGAGAAGAACTGGAGGCACTGGGGAAGGCCTGGTTATACATCCATCGTAGCTTCTGAGGCCCCGTTTACACCTGATATTAAAACACCATCTGTGTCCCGATACGTTGTGCGGATAATATTCAGTCCCATCGTGCCTTTTGCATCGCATTTGTCTGCGTTCTCGTTGTCCGCGTTATCAGATCTCGTTTTTCGCGCGCGCTGTGTAAAGCTGTAAAGCAGGCAGTAGCTGGGAAGTTGGCATTGGTCGACAAAAACAAACATGGCGGGTTAAACGTGACGCCGTACAGCCTGGATTTACTTTTCATTTGGAGGCGGAAAGCCCCGTCTTTTACGGCGGAAACCGAAACGACGTCCGGTCACTTCTGCAGTCCTTCGCTGAAGCTGATCGGATTGGAAAACTGAAGAGTGAGTCGTGACGTTTCTACCGTGTGGGCGGGGCTTCCTCACTAATGCGAACACACACGTTATTCTGGCAGATCTGATTACATTCCCGTCGCAAGGCGTGTTGTGTGCGTTTACACATTGCATTAACACGTGTTCTTCCTTATGCTGATAAGATATCCAGATTGCATTTTGACACCAGGTGTAAACGGGGTCTAAAACTCAGGGTTCCTACACAGTTACAATTTCAGAAATGACATACTTTGGTGTTCAGTATGATTTACTTTTCGTCTTGCCCCTCCTCACTCTGTCAAGTCACTCTATAGATTCTTCACAGCAACAAATATCAGAATAAGAGAGATGACAGCAGTCTGAACCCACAGAACATGTGTAGTCGTATGTATATCGGGACAGTACAACAATATTTTCTCCATTCTTTCCCAAAGTTTTTGTGCAATTTTCAAAGTTACCAAGATGTGGAAATGACCAAATTCTTTGTCCATACATCTGCAGACTGTCCAGACCTGTGTAGGAGCCCTGAGAGCGGATCTGGGAGCGGTGTGGTGAGACGGTCCAGGTTCCAGCGTGAAGCGCCGGCCTTCATCAGAGAGTCTTCTTCAGTGATTCCGCGAGTTGAAGAATCCAACGCTGGTCGGCGACTCCTTCACCGTCACCGTGATGAAGTTGGCCGTGACGTCGGTGACGAACACGTGCTCCAGCAGGCTCCGGGCCGGCCGCCAGTCCGTCTCCATGTCCACGTCCAGCTCCATGGCGACGGCGCCGAGGCTGGGCCTGCCGCCGGGAAACAGGGAGGCGTCGCGCTCCGATTCGCTGCTGCTGGTTTCGTCGGAATCGCCGGTGCTGAGCTCGTTAAGGGTCCGGTTTTGAGAGCTGAGCCCGTGTTTCCTCTCGTCTTGCCTCCCGCCGCCGCCGGCTTTCTCCGCTCGGCTGTTCCCCCGGCCGGCGCTGCTCCCCGCCGCTTTGCCGTCTCTCTCGGTCTCTACCAGCTTCTCCTTCCCCCTCTCCTCTCTCAGTCTCCCCTGCTCTCCGCCGCCACCCGCTGCCGGACCGGAGCGCTGCCCGCCGGCTGACGTTCGCGTCTCTTTCAAACTCCCCGCTCCTCCTTTCCCGACGGGGCCGGCGCCGCTCCTCAGGCTCGACCTCGACGCTGCCGCCGCGGCGCTCGCGTTGCTCCCCTGCAGACCGTTGCCCGGCGGCGGCTTGCTGACGCTCTGCAGGTTGAGGGCGCGGAGGCTGAGCGCCTGGCTGGCTCGGTCCCGGGGCGTCGGCGGGGGAGAGGAGGTCGGTTTGGAAACGCTGGAGCTCTGCTGCTGGTGTTGCCCCGCCCCCGTCTGACCGCCCAGCCCCTCCTGCCTCCTCTGGCCCAGCTGGGAGCGCTGGGCGGAGCCTCCCGCCGCCTGGCCGCCCCCGAAACTACCGGACAGCTTGGAGCCGTGAAGACCCAGCGACCCTGAAGCTCCGCCTTGTTTCAGAGGCGAGGGAGACGCTTTGAGTCCGTCTCCTCTGCTGCCGCCCGTGTCCGAGACGGAGCGCTTCAGGTCGGACGAAGAGCTCTTACTGTGCGGGGAGGGGTTGGGCTTGTTGTGGGAGGAAGAGGAGGAGGCGGAGGAGGGAGAGGAGGTGGACAGAGAGCGGTTGGCCCAGATGCAGTTGAGGGAGCCGGGCTTGGCGGCGCCCGTCTGGGAGAAGGAGCCGGCGGAGCTCTGGGACCCGGACCCCGCCTCGTCCCTGGAGCTCCTGCTCAGCCCGGTGTAGGTGAAGCTGGCGGGCTGCAGCGGCTTCTTCACCCCGGACCGGGGCTCCTCCCTCGGGACGTCCCGGTGCGGCCGGAGGGCCTGGTGGTGGCGCGGAGGCGGCGGGGGAGGCGGCCTGCTCTTCGCCTGTCTTAAAGCCCTCAGATCGGGGTGCAGCGGCTTCCTCCCGCGCTTCTTCCGGACGGGTTCTGGTTTGGCCAACATGATCTGGGGCCTCTTCTGCGGGACCGGGTGCAGGTCCCGCACACGAGGGCCCGGCTTCGCCTTCTTCGGGTGGTCTTCATCCTCCGAGGAAGAGGAGGAGGCGGATGACGAAAGGCCGGAGGAAGAAGACGAGGAGGAGCGGCTGTCTTTTGTGGCAGTTGGTGCAGGTTCCTAAAAAGAAGAAAACAATAGTTATAAGCAACATGGAAAGTTTTGGTGCCATGTTTCATGAGTTGAAATAAAATCGTTCTTCCACAAAAAGCTTATTTCTCTCAAATCTTGTGCAGGATTTTGTTTACATCTCTGTTAGTGAGCATTTCTCCTTTGCTCAGAATTACTTTAAATTGAATGATTTTCTTATATGAACAATAACAATAACAATAATAAGTAAAATCTTTAAAATGGTTGCATAGTTTATATTTTTGTTCAGTATATATTGTAGTTTGCACGTCTGTTTGTCAGTGCAAACCTTGTCTGATATCCAAGAGATGACAAGTTTACGGCATATTTGAAATCAAATTGAACGACTGATTCACTCGGGATTACCAGAATTTTCCGCGGGCGTCCCCTGGGCCTCTTCCCTTTCTTTTGGAATAGCAGCTCCCTCTCTTGTTCTCTGAAATAAGAACAAATACACTAGTAAGAGTAGAAATACACATCTTCTTCCACATTCCACAGACACTTAAAACATTTACCAAGTGGACGAGTTGATGTCTGTAGTTATAAATTGACTTAATTTTCTGCTCCATTATTACAGTGCTCCAGCTAAAATAATTCACACCAATGGGATTAGAGTTAATAAAACAGGTCTTGCTCCACACTGCACAGACAGTTAAAAACAATTACCAAGTGAATGAGCTGAATTCAATATAAAGTGCTTAACGTTTGTGACTGTAATGTGATTTAATTTCATGCTCCATCATCACATTGCTCCAGTGCATTTTCAGGCTTCACTTAACTCAAACCAATGGGGTTTGAGTTTTTCAAACTAAACTAAAAATAGATCTGCTCCGGCTGCACGGACAGTTAGAAACAATTACCAGACACACAAGTTAAAAGCAAATGAAGTCCTTAATGTCTGTGACTGTAAATTGAATTTGCTGCTGGATTATCCTGTTGCTCCAGTGCAGTTTCAGGCTTCAATTGATTCTAACTAAACTAAAAAAAAGAGGTACTGCTCCACATTGCATGGAGAGTTAAAAACAACTGCCAAACAGCCGAGTCAATATAAAGTCCTCCACACACACACACACACACACACACACGCACACACACACACACACCTCTTGTGGAATGCTGCCAGTAACCTGGGGTCCAAAATATTCTCTTCTGGCTCCCAGCTGTTGTGCCTGAAAATATCAGAGAAGACTTTTGTAAAATAGAAACAGAACGTGTAGCTCATGCAAAAATCTAATGAGACCAGATGAGAAAGATATGAGACTATGAAGAAAACAGAATGTGAATTTACAGCATACAGACAGGATGTGCAAAATGTGTGTTGTGTTCACATTCACAGGTTTACAGAAGGCCATACGTATAGTTTCCAGGTGTGCAGATTTGTTTTATGTTTGGTTTTCCACTCTGTAGCACTTTGAGATTCACTGTGATGAAACGTGCAGTACAAATAAAATGCATTATTATTTTTTGTATTCTTATGCCATGCATCTTAATGCAATATTGCACGATCCACCCTGTAATCTGTGTGCAGTTGGGGTACAGCAACACTGAATGGTACCTACACATAAATTATGCCTCTATTACTGGAATATTAAGGGGTTGAGTTGCTTGTGAACATGGTGATTGTAGGTGTAGCTGAAATACTAAGCATGTATTAGGTTTCCCCAATTGCAGTGTGCATGCAAATAATTAGTGGGGGCGGTGCATCAATGCAAGTGCTGCAAAGACAGCCTGCATTCTTCTATTTCTGGCAGAGTTTGCATGCAGTAATTCATCCAGGCGAGCCAGCAGCCCGGACTGGTCAGTAATGTCAGCAGCAGCATCAGCTGCCGGGCTGCAGCCCGAGCCGGACGGCACAGAGCAGCCCAACAGGAGAAAGAAATGGCTGCTCCACCACCGCTCTGCCCTGTGCGTTAGCCGCCAGGCGATGAGCTGAGAGCGGCGGGCTTCTCTGCTCGGGTGGTGGAGGTTTGTTTCAGTAAATGCAGAGGAGAGCCCACACATGCACACACACACACACACAGAGACACACACACCGCTGTCATTGTTTGTGCGTTTTCTCACTAGCGTTAGCCAAAAACGGCTAATGCAGACGGGCTAGCTACTTACTTGGACGACCACCCTCTCCACTTCACCAGATACTCAAACTTGCCCTGTAAAGGAGGAGAAAGGTGGGTGAGACCGAGAGGAAGGAGCCCCGGGGGGGAGACGTGTCCTCGGTGAGCCGTTAGCGGTGTTTCTTACCTTTCTGGGCCGTTTGCTGAGGATGCATTCCGCGTCAAATACCTGCCCGACTGTTACCCCCTCCATTGCTACAGCAGCCCCTCTTTATTTACGAGCAGGAAAGGCGCTTTTGTCCTCCCGCGGATGCCGTAGTTCCCCACTTTCCCTAGGTTCATCAATGAAAGCACTGACAGTCCAATAAACACTAGATAGTAATCTGACAGTGTGTCTAATATAGTGTAATTTCAATGTTGTGGCAGTGCTAACGCGAGCATGGTGAATGAAAGCTACATTTCAGTTAGATCAACTAAAAAAAAATAAATGACTGAATTAACTGAAATTATTTTTGTGTGTTTCGATATATTTCCAGTGCTGTCAGTGCCAGATAAACTAGCAAATGTTTAATAATTTAGTTATTGTCTGTTAGATCAATCAATTGAGATAAGTGAACTTTAATGGACACTATGTTGATTTTGTGTTTCAGTCCAGGTTCAGTGTCAATGCTAAATCAAGTACCACAAATATGCAGACTGAAAGCTATTTTTCAGTGTTAGATCATCCCAAAAATATTTTTATTTGAAATTATGTTGATTTTGTGTCTCTAAAAAAGAGCCAAAAAGATACAAAATAATAATAATACTAATAATCAACTAATAAATATAATTGAAACTTAATTGAAACTATTTGGATTTTGTCTCCCTTCAATGCATTTTAGATGTCAGCGCTGGATCAATGAGATAAAAATGAATGTTGAATCAATGTCAAATTTCATTGATAGATTAATCAGAAGAGATGAATGATTTTTGTTGCTGTTTTGATTATTTTTTCGATGCAATTTCACTGTTGAACCAGTGTTAGGTCAATCCAACAATGTCATTGAATTTTAACTGAACCTGTTTTGAGTTTTGTCCATTTCACTTAGTCTAACAATATTATAAACGTAATGTCCTGTTTTATTTATTTATGTAGATTTTGATTCCTGTTCTTGATATTGTATAAATGCACTGTAGACTTTGGCCAGAAGGCGGTGCTACTAGTCTTGATTTTGTGAAAGGAGCTGGAATGGACTCTGTGTGGAATGGACTCTGTGTGGAATGGGTGTGTGTGTGTGTGTGTGTGTGTGTGTGAGTGAGTGAAGAGAGAGAGAAAATGGAAAGAGGATTGTGTAGAAGTGAGAGAAGCTCTGTGACGGCTGAGGAAATTGTTTCCTTTCCAATCTCATTCGGTCACTTAGCTGATAGTGAAGACAGATTGCTGGTTCGGGGGAAGGCTGATCTGCAGTCAGATCTGCATCACAGCTGTCCAGCACACTAATTAATACATGCAAACCAGAAGATGACTGCTTCACCCAATCAGGAGGCAGATTCTGAGGTCAGGCTGTGGTTCCTCCTCTTATTTTCCTATTGTTTTTATGGCATTTCTTCTTGATTAAAGGAGTATTAAGTAATGTTTTACCTCTATTGGCAACCAGTAGGAATTGCAACAACATGACAGAACTTCTCTCCTCCTACACAAGTCCCTGAAGGTACGGTGGCCTGTAATTGACAGAAACAATAAAGTTGCATTTTCACATTAGAGAGGAGTAAGCTACCTAATCAGAGCAGAGATCCAACAGAAACATCTAGTGAAGAGGTGATATATCACCATGATAAATATTGGAATAATAAAACTGCTTTGTCATGTGCTTTTTTGGCTTGAGAACGAGGATTTTTGGCCTAAAAAAATTCGAAAGGAAAGTGAGTTTTGAAAGCCAGAAATCTCAGCAGTTGGCCAAGAAATCGTTGAGTCATTGGTATTGATCAACAACCCCATCAACCCCTGCAGGTATATTATGGTCATTTTGTGCTATAGGACATTAAAAATATACTTATTTCCACTTTAAATAATATACAGTGGCAGGAAAGATGGGGTGTCACGGGATTCAAATCCACAACATCAGATGTAGTGAAGTGTGGGTTAAGGACAAGTCACAATGAAACAGCATTCTGAGAGCATCTTGCTTCCTTAATGTGATGTATTTCCTGTTGAAACAGGATGTTGGGGCGGTATCATTCAAAAGTCTAAACCAATGGCAGATCAGTTAGGGAGAGAAAGGCAGTTGCATTTGATCGGAGGGGTGGAGGGGCGGGACTGTTCAAAAATGTGTGATGTTTTATTGGTTGGAATTTTTATTTACGCCTGCTGGTACACGATGATGTCACCCACGCAAATACACCATTTTCCAGGAGGCAAAAGTAATGTGATTTTGATATAAAATCCAGCACAATACAAATTTTGTAAGTGTTTATTTTTTAATAGGCATACAATTTTTTTTTCATTTCATTGTGACTTTAAGTGGAGTTCTACTCTACACTGTAAAAAAATATTGATCTTAACCCGCATGATACTGTCCAATCCACCAGGTGGCAGTAACATGGCAGCGGTGCAGCACTCAGAGGCTCCTGGTCTGTCTGCACGTCTCTGAATAATGAATCACGTCTCCATGGTTATTAATGAAACTGTCAACAGCCTCTCCAACAGGACGGGAAGGCGAACAAGGACAACATCCACTACAGCTGCTGTTTTCGAACTGAGCTCTGGCACAGCATGAGAGCAGAGAGATGATGTGTAACCATGGTGACGGTGACGTTTGGCCAAACGGTCAAGGTTAGGGTCGGATAGTCTGTAGAGATGCAGCAAACAGGCAAGGGTCAACATCTACTTTTTGTCACCTGATAGTTCGTGGAGTATCAACATTGGACTATCCAAATAAACTGTTACTGCCATGAGTGACACGTACAAAGAACAGGCGATAAACAGGAAAATGCCATAAAAAAAAATTCCAAGAAAACCAGGAATAAGGACTCCTTTATCCCTCCTGCCTGAAGCCTCCTAATGTTGGGAGGGAGAGGGAGAGAAGGCATGTTTGTTTAGGTCTGGGGTGCCCAAACCGTGGCCCCCGAGCCATTTTGGCCCGCAAAGACGTTCGGTTTGGCCCGCCAGAGGGGGTCGGAAATATGAGATAATTTAGAATAGATAAAAACTTGTGTATAAATACAACATCAAATGGCAAAATACAGGATTCATATATTTTGTTACATAATAAATAAATATGTAATGATCATAACAGCGGTCTGTATTGATTGTTTTCCCACGGCACAGCCCCGCGAAGCAACGGGGCTTATGGGAAATGTAGTCTTAATGTGGAGAAACACACTGGATCTCTTTTCTAGGCCTAAAGAGAAATAATTAATTGAGACTCAGTCAAGCAGTCATCCTTACAGGTCTGTTCTGTCAAGCACCATCAGCTGTGGCACACACACACACACACACACACACATGCACACACACACACACTCACACTTGAGCACACAGTGGCATCTGGTCTTTCATGGTACCCTTGGCCGGTGAAGGTTTTAGTCACAAGCTGAGTTGGAAACACACATACACACACAGACACACACACACACACACACACACACACACTCCCAGTGGAGCAATAATAGCTGTTCAGCTAACTGGGAGGTCACCTTTTCATTTCTCTCTCTTCCTCCTGTGTTGCAGCAGTCAGCAGCTCAGCAACACCATTTAAAGGCAAAAGCAGCTGAAGTGAGTCTTGTCTATTTCTGTTGCTTTCTCTCTGAGGCTGAAACACACAGCCCAGGGGTGGAAGTAACTAATTACATTTACCCGAGTGGCTTTCTTGTGTACATATACTTTTTTTTTTAAACTTTTTCTCAATGTAATAATCCGCAACATTTTCATATAAATTAATTTCTATTTTGGGCCTCTCTATCACCGATTGCTCTAACTCAACAGTGATCCAACCTATCTCCAGTTCATAAATCTTCTCCACTGTCTGTTCTAAACAGCCGGTGTCTGGTCGCTCTTTCCTGGGAAAAATCCTCTGCCGCACAGGAAGTGATGCGTTTTATGTTTCTGGTTTGTTTGGAATCAACAGAAGAAGAAGAACTGGGTAGTTAGCATGAGCAGCGATAGCTGCCATGGCTGAACAGACAGAGAAAAGAGAAACTCAAACTGCATCAACAAGCTCCGCCCACACTGTTTGATTGACAGGTGATCTGTGGGAAGTGCAGAGCAGAAACACCACAGTGAGGCTGAGGGACAAAGATGGAGACAAAACAAAACAAAAAAAACAAAAAACTAAAGTTTGCTAAAGTTACAAGGACTGGAATCAGATTTGTTTTGATGACAGGTGACCAAAACTCTGTCCAATGATCAAGCTACTTTACACTGTGAACTCTATATAGACATTCGTTCTGAATTATTTTTTTCAACTTTCAAACCATGTTGCAAATTTTAAAGAGTACGATGATTTAAATAAATTGTGTGTAGTTTTAGCTGGTAAATATTGTATCCACGAATGTGCCAAAGCTTGCCACCTCATTCTCAACAGAAGACGTTCATTCATGAGTGTCTAAATTTTACAATGCAATATTAAGATTGTTTCTTGTGTGTGTTATTAATAAAATTATATCTATCTATCTATCTATGTGACTTTTGTTTAAAAGTTGGTTCTCTTGTAATCGGTCAGTGTGAACCTAAACAAACTAAATACAAAAATACAACAAAGAAAACTTTTCCACTGTGGTTCGGACCAAAGAACAAACTGTAGGTGTGATCGATCGCACCCTAAGATAGGAGTGATAAAAGCTTCAATTTAGAGAGAAGACACTGTGGAAATTGCCTTAATAATGTTTCTCTCTTTCTCTCACTCTCTTTGTCTTCCTCTAGCTGTTTGTGCTGCAGGAGGAGACTTCACTTTAATAGCCTATCTGTCTCTCTCTCTCTCGCTCCATCTCTGTTATTCTGTCTACACACAGTCTCCAGTGTTGATGAATGGAGAGAGCAGAGAGGAGTGGCAGGGTGGAGAGAGATATGGAGGGAAGGAGAGGCTCTGTGCACCTGGTATTCACTGTATACAATGCAAATATCACTGTTATTGGACAACAAAACAGATTTCCAGGAAGAGGCTAATGCTTTATTTCTCAATGAAGACAAAGTAGTTTTCAAATTATACAATTAGGTTGCAAGAGCCCAGAGGAAAACATAAAGACTCAACACATATATGACTGTGTTCGCTGTAAATTCAATTAAGGAAAGGAAAAACACCAAATTTGCGGTTATGGTGTTTTTCCACAACAGCAGAAATATGTTGTTATTGATACTATATTATTATAAAGTGATGGTTGGAAAGGATTAGGAAGACAGAAAGCAGCAAAGAGCGACACAGCGCCAGATAGAGAGAGACAGCCATGATATTGATGCACAAAACCAGAACATTATGAGTTCTTGACTAGTCTGTTGTGTAAAAAGTTGTGACACTGAGGTGGTCTGGAAGTATTTTAAGCCTCCAGGGATTCAGTTTTTACTGGAACTAAATTTTGTTGCTGAGCTAAAACTCAATTTACCGGCTGGAATTGTATTTGTTGCATGGCAACCTTCTGCAGGAAAACTTTTCTTCCAGGTTAAACAGCTAGTTTCAGCCAAGCAGTCTGATCGGTCAAAGATGGATACCAACCGTGCTGAAAATTCTCATAAAGGTAAGTCTAAGTCTTGTGGTAAACAAGGAGCTAGTCAGCCATCTTGCTTGTTTTATCTTGTTCTTTTATTCTCATGAATGTACACAACTTTGAGGAAAACAGTAACACTGGTGATTGCTATATAAGCTATTATACTCTTAAAGGATAAGTTCGATTTTGGACCTATTTGGACCCACGGACAATATTGGCTCAGAGTCAGCTGTCGGTGGAAACAGCGAGCTCCGTTGCCTCTTGCTGCTAACAATGAGTCCAAACTGTTGAAAACTTTGCTCTGATTTTCATGACACAATTCCTCTATTACAGATTGTAAACAGTAGAGTTCGGTAGAAGACGATCCAGAGTGGACACGGTGCGGTGCCGCTGCTTTCCGGGCCGTGGATAGAAATGCGCTCACTGTTTCAACAGACAGCTGACTCTGGAGCCAATATTGTCTGTGGGTCCAAGTACTACAGGGATGGAAGAGACTAATTATACAGTATATGCACTACCAGTCAAAAGTTTAGACACATTTTTTGTTTATTTTTACTATTTTCCACATTTTAAAATAATAGTAAAGACATCAAAACTATGAAATAACACAAATGGAATTATGCAGTGACCAAAAAAGTGTTAAACAAATCAAAACTATCTTATATTTTAGATTCTTTGCCTTGATGGAAAGGCAAAGGCTTTGGAAAGAAATTCATACATAGGATCAACTTCACTATTCATATTTGTCTAAGAAACTAATTTCAAGCATTTAAGCAGAAGCCTTTAGATCAAAATGACTTTAAGAGAATGAAAAACATAGAACATTCAATCAGGTGGGTCCAGACTTTTGACTGGTACTGTAGGTCCAAAATCACCAAACTTATCCTTTAAGGACGTTCTTCACTGTGATTATAAGTACTTCAGTTTTGCTGACGAAGTCCCATCACCATCACACCCATCATCACAGTGAACATCACTCTCCCAGAGATTATTGCTTTAATAAAAAACAACTTTCTTCAGAAACTTCTTCAGCAACTCTCTGCCTGAAGCCCAGAAGCGTCAAGGTTGGCTGGACGGAGCCGGAGCCGAGTCCAGACAGCTAAACACTTCAGACAGCTTGATTGAGTCGGCGCCGGTCCAGCAGATTCATAAATATTAAATCACCGTGCCAAGACAGTTTCTCCCCTCACTAAAGGCACAGTCCACCCCCCCAAAAAAACTGAATCCCATATTTTACTCCTGCAATCTTGACCATTCAGTCAATATTTGTGACTATGAACAGTCCTCTCCCTTTGCCAGAAACCAAACAAAATGTGACTCTAATCTGTGATGCCATCCAGAGACACTGTCTGGAATTGTTCTGTTAAAAATAAATGGGAGAAGCGTGTGAATATTTGCATTTTTATGGCCAAAAAAGCTGCAGGATAAAACTTTCCTTGGAGCCCAATGTAAGCCTCATAAGCGAATCATAATTGTATTTTAGGCAAATATGCACCAATCAAAAGTTTCCCTGTATTGTAAGGCATTATGACATACATTAAATTATGCGCTGTGAGTATAATGTTTCTAATGCACTCATTATATCCTCTGTTCATAAAGCCTTATAGTGCTATATGATCAATGCTTCAAATAAACTCATCTCTATCTTCTATTTATTGTCAATGGAGCAGCTGTAAGAGTCTTGGCTCTCTTGTTTTTCATGTAACTTGAGACACATGGTTCCAGTTCACAAATGTAGACTCATTCAGTGTTATAATGTAATAATTCTATTATATGGTGGATTTTGTGTCACAGTGTCCCAGTAGTTGGAGACACCGCCCTGTAACCGTAGGATCACAGATTTGAGCCTTACAACTGCCATAAGCCAAAGTGTCTTTCAGCAAGATACTGAGCCTCTACTGTAATACTCACTGTAATTTGCTCTGTGTAAGAGCGTCAAATAAATGTAAAAAAAATAAAATAAAATGGATTTCCTCTTTGCTTTGACAGGTAATCTTAGCATCAGTCATTAATTCCTTGACTGATGCAGAGTGGCAGCAAATATAATCTCAGGCTTGATAAACACTGACTTTCTTGCAGATTCCCTCATTTCATTGATCTATTCAGTCAAGGAACGATATAAGTTTTGATTTATTTTTCTGAGTATACATTAGCCAGTTGGAGTGATTGTTACACATCATTTGACAACAAAACATCACTCATCTATAAAGCAGATTTTCTTGGCTTTCATCTAAAGACAGTTGAGAACAAAGTTGCCATCCCCAGAAAAAAAATCATGTTTATGATGCTGTAAGGAAATCTCTGAGGAAAACTGTGGCATGAAGGGATTTTAATGCTCGTCTTCCAAATTTGTGTTGCTTAGGCTTAGCCTAGTTGGGGCTCAGTAAATCTGGTACAAATCTTACATCTTGTTTTCCCAACCTGAGCCAAACCACATGTAGATGTCCTCAGAGAGACTTGTTATTACTTCATTTTAATCATGAAGTGAAATCGAAGTACAGAAATATGTCTTGGTGAATTTAGCTGGAGAAAGTTGTGAGCCATCCAATCCTTATATCAGCCAAACAGTCATGTAAGATGGTCGGCGTACTGAGATCGTTGGGATCAATTGAGAGATACGAGTATCGCCCGCATCAAAGTGAAAAACAATATCATGCTGACGAATAATTTGCCCCAAGGGTTTTACATAAATAGAGAACAATATTGTCCCTAGAATCGCGCCCTGAGGCACCCCGCATGTCATTTTGAGGCTGATGACGTAAAGCCAATCGACACTGTCAAATTCCTGTTGGAAACATAGGATGTAAACCAGTTTAGTTCCCTCCCACAGACACCAGCACACTGCCTCAATGTATTTATTGGACTAGCATAGGTCAAGCAACACCAGCACAGAACATTCACCAGTATCAGCGCTCATCAGCATGTCATTTGTGACAAGGAGGAGGGCAGTTTCGGTGGTATGCTGCCGACGAAAGCCCTTCTCAAAGACATTATTTTTTTCCACCACATTTAGGAGTCGATTTAGCTGTGTTGATTTAACTCCAGTTACACCATTGAGAATATTTCTGCCTCTTTCTGCCTCCGAGAAATGAGTGTACAACTACAACTCCAATCTGCAATATGGTTGCAGCAGTAAAGGGAGTAAGTGAGTGACCAGCAGTGCAACACGAGGACTGTACTTAGAGGATTTGTCATGTATTTCATCTTCCATCTGTGCGCTGGCAGAGCAACAGTGGGCCTCTATGGGCCGTATTTACACTCCTCTCCTCCACCTCCCTCCATTATAACCAGCTGCTGATATTTCCTTGGTTGTTTTATTTGAGTGAATGTTTCCCGTGCCTTTGAATAGTCAGGATGGACCAACATACCTGAAAGAACTGTTATCCTACTTTAAAAAAAAAACAACATTAGTATTGGTTTCAATGGAGAGTTTTAGTTTCAGTTGGTCTCAATGCTGTTTCTGGGAATTGTATTAGTGTTGGTTTCAGTTTCAGTTTTAGTATCACATGTTCTCCTGCTAGAAAAAATGACTAAATTTGACCAAATCATCTCTATTGGATTTATTTATGAACGGAAAAAAAGGCAACTTGGTACCTTTACCAATCACATCACATCTGTGTGTGTGTGTGTGTGTGTGTGTGTGTGTGCGTGTGTGTGTGTGTGTGTGTGTGTGTCAAGTCATCTAATTAAATTGTTCAGAGTGGAGAGGTGAATGGGATTACTGAGGGACAGAGAGTTTGTGTTCTGTGCTGTGTCTGTGTGTGTGCGTGCATGTGTCTGTGTGTGTGTGTGTGTGTGTGTGTGTGTGTGTGTGTGTGTGCTCTCTGTCATGATCCGTGCCCAAGCTGGCTGGACACGCTGGGGTTTTTCTTCTGGATAATCTGCTTATATAAGCACTCGTTTAATTCACTTTTCACTCCCGCCCTAATCCCTCTTTCTCCTCCTCTTCCTCCTCTCTGCAGATGATGAATAGACACTTGTGGCTTCGCTCTATCTCATTAATTATTCATCTGTGAAACATGTCCAGTTTGTATGCAGAGGCAAAGGACTATGGATCATCCTTCTGACGTAAAATCTGAAATAAATGGTTATTTATCTCTCTCTCTCTCTCTCTCTCTCTCTCTCTCTTGTTAGGTCAGTTCATTTCAATTCAGTTCAAAGACTTATTAGCATGACTTTTTATCAGAAAAAAATATTGCCATTCAAAAAACCCACAAACAGTTTATTTTTTAAAAACCATATTGTTCAATTATTTTGTTTGAAAACGTGCTATAAAATAGTAGGCTAGCCCACATAATCACCAATATCTATAATAACTATTATTTTGGTTTGAAAACATGTATTGTACAATTAAGTCTTTGCAGCTAGAAGCAGAGAGCAGCTGAGTCAGCTTGTTGTGGTGTGGCTGTAGATCCATTCAGTAACGTTCTCAGTAAAAGTGAATAGTGTGATAAGGTGGATTTGGTTACTGTGACACAGTAAACTGTCTTGTCTTTAGCCCTAGTCTCTACTCCAAAACACTCTGAGTTGTAGCTTGAGAAGAGTCAGCTCAGTTAACCTGAACAAACTGTTAGCTAGCTAACTAGCCAGCAAACACACTGATGTAATGTGAACATGCTAACGCTAGCTGCTACTAGATAGTTAGCTAGTAGGCTAGACATTATTATTATTTTTATTTATTTTGTTACATTTATAGACATTTCTTATTTTGACTAGAGTTCCTTCTTTGCACTCAAGTTTGCCAGTTAGCTAAAAAAAAAAAAAATCTATCAACAAACAAAACATATTTTCACGAGTTTAAACATATCACTTACATATAAAATAGATGAATATAAAGTAAAAAAAAAAATCAAGAAAAAAAACAAGACAAAGATTGCTTATAGCCTACATCTGAGTTTGCAATAAATAGCCTAAACATGATCAAAATTTAATTTAAATAAAACAATCCATCAGATGTAGCCTATCGGTGATGAAATCAAATAAAAGAAAAAGTAGTAGGCCTAGGCTATACAAAAATGTATACTGATGTATAATATGCAAACAGATTCTTTCTCTCTCTCTCTCTCTCTCTCTCTCTCTCTCTCTCTCTCTCTCTCTCTCTCTGTTCCTCCTGCCTTTGGCCGTGACGTTGCTGTGCTGACGCTCAGTGAGAGAGAGGTAGAGAGACACAGACACACACAGAGAGAGAGAGAGAGAGAGAGAGAGAGAGAGAGAGAGAGAGAGAGAGAGAGAGAGAGAGAGAGAGGTCCAGGCTCACAGCAGCGGCGGAGCGGCAGTCAGACTGTCGGTCTCTTCTGCAGCAGCAGCAGCTGAATGAAGACAGGAACGGAAACAGAAACAGAAACAGAAACAGACAGAAGAACCGAGAGGCTGAACGGGGAAAATTAAACTGGTTTTTATCTTTGTGTTGAACTGGTTTCGGTGGGAGGAAAATGATGGAGCCCAACCTGACCAGCCCGACCAGCCCGTGTGTGGACCTGAAGAGCCTGGACAGCCTGCAGCTGTGCGACAGGGAAGGTGAGTGTGTGTGAGTGTGTGAGTGTGTGAGTGTGTATGTGCGTGTGCATCTTCATTGATTGTTCACTATTTGCTGTGCAGCTGCTCGGCCAAACCCAATTAGGATATAAGTAGAATTTCATACAAAAGCATTTGAAATTTGCTCACTGAAACTGGAAATCAATTATGATTTTCCCCCTCTGCTTGTTATTTCTCCTCTGCCTGATGCAACAAGGCAGCGGGCGCGTGCAGTCTGGCTTTGCAGCTCTGGCAGTGTAGATGTGCTGACTCTATTGAGCTGCAAGTAATTGAATTTGTTATTAAATGTGGTGGGATGGTGCTGTAATGAGTGGAATAAAGCACCAACACTGCCAGGGTTGGAGGTTAGATTCCCACTAGAGTTAAAAAAAATATACTGTTTGCACTAATTTCCAACGAAATAAAGAGTACAGTAATCCTATAGTAAATTGTAGAAGGGTACTATACAAATATGACAGCAAAACTGCAAATCATATATCATATCTTACAGGAATACTAAAATTATGCCATAGAAATATAGAAAAAAAAGACCATAAACTATAAGGTCACTATTCAGTACCACAGACACACTATGAGTTCCTATAGGAATATTATAGTGATACCATAGGAGAAGAAAATGCCATAAAATCTATAAAATAAGGTCACTAAACTCACTATATAGACAAACAGTCCCTTTTGTAATAGGCTATTATAGGTGTATTAAAGTGATGTTATATGGTATAATAAAGCTCACTATTGAGTAATACAGACACACTATAAATAGCTATAGGAATATTATAGCGCTACAACAGGAGATAAATACCATAAAGTAGGATCAATATAAACTCACTGAGTGACTGAGACAGTATTAATCCCTAGGGGAATATTATAGGAATATTATAGTGTTGCCATAGGAGATAATAAAATACCATTAAGTATGATAAGGTCACTGTAAATTCACTATTGAGTGACTCAGACACAGTATAAATCCTATGGGAAATTGGGAATATTATAGGAACATTATAGGAGATAATAAAATACCATAAAGTAGGCTATGATAAGGTGTATTATAATGATTTTTCATTATTGATGGTGCTTTGGATAAATGCATAATATTGGGAAACCTATTGTCTTTCTTTGACTAAAACAACCATCTGAATTTTTGGATGTCGTATTTGATTCAAAAGGAAGCACAAAAAAAATACAAAAAAATCCTTTGAAAGGAAACTGCCATGTAGAGAAAGGAGAGGGAGATTCAGCGTCCCGTCCAGGAAATACGCAAGACATTATAGGATAAGGGTAAAAAGACCAGTATGGGCTTATATGGGAGAAAGGGTGAAGTGTGTGTGTGTGTGTGTGTGTGTGTGTGTGTGTGTGTGTGTGTGGTTCTAGCTGATAGGTGTTGAGACTCAGAAGAACGGCCGAATAGCCTTAAACTGCCTGCTTAGTATTCCTGACATCTCTCTCTCTCTCTCCCTCTCTCTCTCTCTCTCTCACTCTCTCTAATTAATTATCTATCTTTCTATCTGGAGAGAGAGATAAAAAACACACAAATAAATATATAATATGTATATACAGTAGAGAGAAAGATCTGGAGTGAGTATAAAAAGCAGTGGGGTCATCGGACAGCCTTGGAGCGTCCCTCTCTCTCTCTCTCAGGTTTTCTCAGGTTTTCCTGCAGCCTCAGCTCCGTCACTTCATCTATCATTTAACCCGATCAAACTCCACCCAAAATTTAAGCTCCATGACTAACTGGCTGATAAATAATTGAAGAGACTCATTCTAAAAATCTACATATCCAATTCGGGAGGGGGAAAATGTTATCTGAAGTTCATGTCAGGTCAGTATCTCTGAGATATGGTGTTTTTATTTTGTTAACCAAACTTAAGTTATTTACTTTTTGTAGGGTTTTTTTGTAGGGTGCTATCAATCATTTAGGTGTCACTCTTTTCAAATACTGGATATCGAATCTTGGATCGAAACTTTTCAATTTGAGTTCAAGCAGTGGCATTTGATTTCTACTGCTGCCAACTTGGCAACTTTGTCGCTAGATTTAGTGACTTTTCAGACTTCCGGGCAACTTTATCTCTCAAAAGCAACTAGCAACATATCTAGTGTCTTTTTCCGACCATTGGAAAAAATGTTAATGAGCTGACTCACAAATTATTTGGCGATTTGCGCTACTTGCTTGTCTAATCCAGAGAGATCTGATGATCACAGTGCTTCTCATACACACTGTAGCCCCTCCCTCCATTGAGAGCTAATATTTTGATATGCAAATTAGCGGGTGACATCAATTAACGACTTCTAGAGATCAGCCAATTGCGACTTTCCTTGGAAGGGAGTTGGCAATACTGTTGATTTCTAATCCAGTCATAAGGAGGAGGGACATGGTCGACCGATATCTACATTTATATTTATAGGCGGCGGCCACACTGATCAACAGAAAACAGAATTACTGCTGACAGATGTGTGTGTGTTGGTTTGTTCTGAGCGTCAACATGGCGGCGAGGCAGAAGAACAGGAAGCTTTGCTCATAACGGAGCTACTTGATAGAAAAAAGAAGAAACAGACTCTACTGTATAAATTCAATAAGAAACTGAGCTGGAAAACCTCCAATTGACACGATTTCCAAATGGGGATCATCCAAATTTTATCTTATTTTATATTCAGTATCTCTAAATTGTAGATCATGCTGTCTATGAAAGAGTTTTGTCAGCCATCACTTTGTCAACCAATGACTTAAGTTCCCTCTGTCCTTCGAAAAGTACCCAAAAGTACATGAATCATTTTGCGATGGCAGGCGTTATTTCTTTCATTTTCTTTCTTCTGGCGGATATCTCTCTTCATTTGGCAGTTGTTTAGAACTTTCCAAAGTTCAGAGTCACACACACACACACACACACACACACACACACACACTGTCCACGCATGAAGTCATTCTCATTATCATGACAACATGGTCATATTTTTATGTTTTTAAATCAGAGTCTGTCAAGTTCCCATTTTTGGACGTCATTAAAGTAGTTAGTGAAGGTCTGGCATTCAGAAGAAACAGAGTGAGTCGTTTTGGTTTCGCTGTCTGAGTTTTTCATCAGTTTTGTTGTTCAGCTCTGCTCAGCTGGCACGTCGCACACAGAAAGAGACACATTCTCCTGGGATGGGATTCACATGAACAGCTGCTGTCAGATGTCATTAAGAAAAAACAAAACCCTGTTTTCAGTTTGATGGCCATGCAGTTTGGAAACCACAGCTTGGCTTTTAAATCAGTTTCACAGACCTAGAGGGGCATAAGTTTCAAGTAAATAAACAAAATTTGAGCTAGGAGTTTCTTACAGAGCAAAGATGAATTTAAAGGAAACCAGCACTTGACTTGAACTTGCTTTATTTGTCATTGGCATTCAAGTAGATATGGACCAATGAAATGCTGCTTGTGTGCAAACAAACCAGAAAGTCAACTATATAAATAGACTACTACATGTGTCTTATATGTCATCATCTATTTAATTATATTCTTTAATTATGACAGTTAATACTGTGATGAAAAACATTAATCACCAAACTGAGAAAATACATATAGATGAATATTTCTTTAAGATTCTGCTTCAAAGTTGGTTCAAATACCGGTAATGAACTACTTACTTTACTTACTTTAGACAGTTGCTTGTGATTTGCTGCAGTGCGCTCATAAAAACATCCATCCATAACACAAGATAACATAACAAAACAAGCAAGCAAACAATACAAACAAGACACACTAAAGGGTAATGGATAATAAGTAAGAGAGCAAAATATAGTGATTTAAAAAGGGGAAATGAAAGAACCACCTAAATCAATAACCATATCTATCATTTCACTGAGGGGGTTTTATAGCCTGATGTTTGTAGAGGGGGCAGAGCGCTGGAAGTTCATCCCAGGACAGAAGCACTCCCTTGGGGCTTGAAGGCCACCGTCTCCCCCTCCGGTTCCCGGTCTGGTCTGGTGCTTTGAGAAGGGCCGGAGTAATGAAGGTCACCCAGGGTCTGAAGCACTCCCATGGGGCTTCAGGGTCTCAGTCTGCCCCTGTCTCTGCCTTGATATGGAGGTTTGGCTGGAGGTTTGGCCTGGAGCTCAGAGAGACGGGCATGGAAATGTAGATTACCCCAAAATTGCCTCACTCCCTCCACAAGCAGTAGGGTAAATGAGTTTCCAAGTGATATTTTTACATGTCAAAATGCTTATCTAAATCAAATTAGCCGATAATCACGTTGAAGTCGCCACTAAAAATACACTTTTGCAGGAAGTAAAAGTAATGGGAATTTGATATAAAATGCAAGAAAATAAAAATGTTGGCATTTTTTGGCATTTATTATTAAATAAGTGTATGTTAGTGGAGAAAGAGTCCACAGGATGATAACTGACCATGTGGTTTCCTGATTTTATTGCTTTTGTTTTTAAAACATCTGACGGTCCTGACAAAAAAAATTATTTTACCCCAAAATTGCATCAATCCCTTACAGCTTTAAATCTGGACTCTCCCGTTTGGTCTCCAGCTTGGGTCGGAGGGTCAGGACATGGTGGATTACCCCACGATTGAAGCACTCCCTCTGGGCTTCAATGCTCTCCATCCCCCCCCTGGTCCACAGCCTGAATGATTGACCATGGCCTGAAACATTAAAAGCGGGCAGAATATGAAGATTATCCCACGTCTGACACTCTCCGCTGTGGCTTAAGTCCCTTGAACCCGGCCTGAAGGTTCGGCTGAAGCGTTGTGAGGGGGGCAGGGAGACGGCGATTACCCCAGGAATGAAGCACTCCTTTGAGGCTTGAGGTCCTCCATCTCCCTTTAGCCTGGAGGGATCAGCTGGAGGAGCCATGCTTTATTGGTGCATAAAATACTGACCTTCAGGCGCCTGGAGGGAGAAGCTAGTGACGGCTAATGAGACGAGGGGAGAGGAGGAGGCGGAGGAAAGGGCAGGAGAGATGAGGGGGAAGAGGATCGGAAAGTAAAAGGGCAGAAGAAGAGAGGAGAGAGGAGGAGAGGGGGGGAGGGGGGGAGAGAGAGGACAAGGTGCAGGAGGAAAGAGACGAGGGGAGAAGAGAGGAGCGGAGGCGTTCGTGCTTTTTCATCGCAACATTAAACGGCGTCTTGCTGTGAAGCGGCGTGCGTCTCGGTGCTGCTGCTGACAGAAAGCAGAGAAACCAGGCGAAGCAGTTCTGCAGCCTGCTGATCTGAGACAAGCTCTGCATCACCATGCTTTACTGTACTGCTGCCGGCTCTGATAGTTCATATTCAATAGCAGTATATAACACATCGTTTATCATCTTTCAGTGATGATGTGGTGATATTGATGATCATGACACACAACTCTGTTGTCTAAATTGATGATAACAAGCAAATTATGTTTAAAAAGTCAGACAAACTGAGGTATGGAACATTTTAAGGAATATTATTTGAAGATTGCACAGTTTTATTTGACATCACACCTAACATTACCATGCGGTTCAATGGGATGAACATCAATTTGATTATTTAACGTGATTTTGCATACATGAGCCATATCCTGATATATATATATAGATATCGGAAAAAATCCTCATGATTATCGTGATATTGATTTCAGCCATATTGCCCAGCTCTAGCATGCAGTAGGTTAAATGATTTTCCATGTGATATTCTACATGCGATTTGCTTATATAAATAAATTGACGTGACAATCACATTGTAAACTCAGTGTAAATGCCCATAATGAGAGGAAAACGTGTGTTCGCCTTGTAAAAACCCAACATTTTGAATATTTTCAATACATTTTGATGCATTAAAATCAATAGTGATAGCAAAAAACAGTACCAAAAGACCCCAAGATGAAATACTGCTGACATACAAATAGCAGCCAGGTAAATTCTACCCATCCCACAATGCAATGCAGTTGAAATAGTCGGCATATAATGTCTCTCGAAAGCTTTTCTGCTAGTACTTTTATCTTTTGCACTTGTAGCTGACAAAATTAAGTCAATTTTATCACTGAAAACACTGAAACCTTTACACTGATAATCCTCATCCAGATCTGAACATGCCATGTCTCTCTGTTAGCAGATTATACTGTACAGGAGGAGTCCAGCTTTGGGTTTTCTGTGTCCCGTGACGGTCTGCTGGTCCAGAAACTTCACACGTATTTCTGCCGGTCGAGGATCGAATCCCACCAGAGCCTTTTCTCCTGTCTGTCTGTTAGTCTGCCTCCTTCCCAGCTTCTCTGTTTCCTCATTACAGAGCGGACCGCCCACTTTGCCTAAAAACAGCTTTTGGTTTTCCTCTGTCAAAACGACGACTAATTTTAACACTAGAGAGGCGAGCCACAGTCAACTGACTTGACTCTGAGGACCACTTCTGTCCTAAGTGTTGTGAGATTTTCAAAATCATGGAAAGAACTAGTCTTAGAATTATATTTAGCCCCCTTCAGTTGTTGTTGTTGTTGTTGATGTTTGTTGGCCTTCTCTCAGGTGCAATGTCTATTATTCTAATCCTTCTTCTTCTTCTTCTTCTTCTGTGTGTGTGTGTGTGTGTGTGTGTCTGTGTCTGTGTGTGTTGCTGCTGAATACTGTACTGTACTGTATTGTACTTTGTAGTGTACTTCTATCTCTCTCTTTGTCTATCTGTCTCTCTCTCTCTCTCGCTCTCTCTCTCTCTCTTTCTCTCTCTCTCTCTCTCTCTCTTCCTGTCTCTCTCTCTCTGTAACATATAATCCTGTCCAGTTTGGTGATGTTATGTAAATGAAGGTGATTTATGTGACACCACAGACAGATGATGTTTGGTTGGAGTGTTCTGATTTGAATATGAATGCAAATGACAGGCAGGCAGAGAGCAGCAGAGCAGCTACAGTACAGAGGACAGGAGAGGCTCGTCCCTCTGCGGCAGGGTCACCCAAGGGTGGGGGTGGGGTGGGGGGGGGGGATGACACACTCTCCTCTTCCACAGCAACTACAGCTGAAGAGCCCTTGAGCAAGGCACTCAGCTGTTCCAGAGCAGCTGCCACCTTACCGAAAACACACGTGAACTCAAACCTCGTGTGTTTTTGGACACATGTTGGTTTGTGAAATTCAGCATTTCCCACCTGTGAAAATGTGATTTTTTTTTTTTTACATTTTCAAGGATAAAAAACGCTTTTCAACTAAGAATTAAGTAAAAAAAAATTAAATTGAAGTAAAAAAAGGTTCACATGTGATGTCAAAATACACGTGCTTCTGCCCTCTGCCCCTCCCATCAAATAAAAGTGAT
>NC_136016.1:23349675-23391178 GCF_048128805.1 Centroberyx gerrardi
GAAATTATTAGGAAATTGTGGACCCGGAAAATAAAGCGTTACCAAAATGTATTGATAAGGAGGATTCAATTAATACGCTATAGCAGCAGAGATGTCATAACAACAACATGTCACAACAAGAACATAATCCATTTCTGATCAGTCATATTGTGGAAATTAGATTATTTCTGTTCATTACTATTTCAGTACTTCACTGGACTAAGAATCTGATAGAAATATTGCATTCATAAACACCAGAAATTTTTATATCTGACACAAATGCAGCCTAGTTAATGAAGTTAATGCTAGTTAATGAACCATTTCTACTGTTAATTATTCAGTGGGAGAGCAAAATTTCTGCACACTCAGATCCATGCAAATTTCTTTATTGACCTTCTTCAGGACATACAACTGTTAATCATTCCCCATGATCACAAAGCAGGAAATTATTATTCAGATAATTTCTAACTCGTTATCACGGGAAAATGTCGTAAATAAAATGAATACATGTCCTCAATGGGCTTCCGTAGCCTACTTCTGTGGCTGAGAATAAAGGGAATAATGACGAAGGGAAACGCCATAGGAAGCAACGGGGCTTATGGGAAATGTAGTCTTAATGTGGAGAAACACTAAAACTAACAATAGTACTGGTGTGAGATAGAGGAGACCAATCATCTCCAATCATATTGTTGTTTTAAAACGCTACATGTCGCACCTTTTAAAATATAAAAGGAGTTTTTACATTTCACATTTCCCCTTGTGGTTTAATGGTAATATTTAATCATCGTGTTATTATTGCTGAACAAACTGAACATGGAGGAAACAACTGGCAACGGAGGAATCTCCCACAGTCTTGGTGGATCTCTGTGGCTAATTACCTCCCCATGATGAATGAATAGAGCTGAAGGGACAACAACGACGCTTCGCCTCCTCCATTCACCGGCAGGATGGAGGGATGAGGAGGAGGAGGGAGGAAGGGCAGCGGGAGATCTTTCTCCTTCTGGTTTTTATTCCTCTGCCTCTGTCTTTTCTCTGCATGGAGTTGAAGGGTTTTGTTCTCTCTCTCTCTCTCTCTCTCTCTCTCTCTCTCTCTCTCTCTCATTTTCTCTCCCTCTCTCTTCAAAATCCAGTTCCCTTCCCTCTCTCTCTTACTTTGTCTTATTTTCTGATTTTATACTTTCTCCTTTCCTTTTTCCATCTTTTCAGGATTTGCAAGGCTACATTCACATCTCGGGCGTTCAGCTCAGTTGCAAATTGCTGCTCATATCTGAAACTTTTAGATGGCTGTTCATATCTTTTCTGGGATGTAACTCATATCTGATACCAAGATGAACTGACAGATGTTGAAAAGACACGAATAACGACAACAAAAGACATCACATCTGTTTTTGTACCTAGGCTTCTCCTGCTTGTTTTCCAACACATTTCTGTTACAGTATGTGCCTTCGAATTTGACGAAGGAACATACTGTTTGACGAATTTGTCTTTCTTTCTTTCTATCGTTTTGGAATCGTGCTTCGGCGGTTAGATATTACGTAAAACAGGTGATGGAGGACACAAGAACACACAAGAACGCTTATTGATAAAGTCATATGTCATATTTGAAGCCGTTTTTTGGAGCCGGAGCAATCAAAGAGAGGCAGAGGGCGGAGCCAAGGTGAAAGGGGCGGAGTTTGGGTCGTCCTAACCCTAACCCTAACCCTAACCCATCACTGGGAAAACAACCCCGTTTTATATCAATTATATCCTGTTAATGACACAATTATTTTGAAAATCTCCATAAGGACACACATTAGAAGAAGTGAAATTAGCTGCTGAGGCCAAAACCTCTTGTGGAAAAAATGTATTGACTTTATATTTTATCAGAAGTTGGGTTGTGGTCCGTTGATTTCATGGAGTTGGGCGGTTTGGTCATATGGGAGGAAAAAACTCAATTAGGACGGTTTCAGCTGCAGTGTGAATGCAGCCGAAGACTTTCTTTCCTCTCTCTCTCTCTCTCTCTCTCTCTCCATCCTTCCATCCTTCCCTCCATCCCTCTCTCTCTCTCTCCTTGGTCTCTCCCCTCTCACCCGGCTCAATAGGCTCCTTGTCCGCCTGCTGGCTCTCTGTGTGTTCGCTCTGTCTGCTGATTGAAGCCGGCCTTTGTCCGCTGACCCAAACTCTGTGGAGAGCCGAATACAAGGAGGGAGGGAAGGAGGGATGAAGGGAGAGAGAGAGAGAGAGAGAGAGAGAGATAGAGATGAATACAGATGAGCAGAGAAAAGAGAGAGATACACAGATACAGTGGAGAGAGAAACTTTATTTCTACATACGAAGATTTACTAAACTCACTTTTACTCTTTGGCTTGTAACTGAACTGTTACTAATAACTAATAACTTTCACTATTTCTTTAAAGCACTTTGGAACAAATTTATTTTGTGTAAAAACGCTCTATAAATAAAGTTGACTTGACCAGAGTACTACAAAATATAGATAAAGATTCTGTACTACAACTGCAGATTTACCTGTTGTACTCTATAGAAGATGACATCACCTGTCACCAAAGATCAGCCAATAGCAGATGGTCATTTCAGCAGCATGATTTTTACCTTTAGATGTCGGGATTTACACAGATTTGGGTTTGAGGTTTAGTTACTAAGTAAAATTATTAAAAAATATAAAAATACGCAAAAAAAAAAGAGCAAGTACACAAAAAGCTACTCAATTACAGTAACAAGAGTAAATGTAATTCATTATTTCCACCATTGCTACTACATATAAAGATTTGATCATTACTACATATAGATTTACTATTACAAAAAATGACTACTAACTACATGTAATAAAGAATACAAAACCACATACAGATATAATTATCTAGGCCTAATGCATATAAATATTTACTTCTACTTATAAACAAAGATTTTCTACATAAAGCACAGAGTGATAGAGGTTGATAGAGAGAAAAAACATACTGATAAAAAAAGAGAAGGAGAGAGAGAGGGAGGAAGACAGAAAAAGAGGGAGAGAGAGATCCAGTAAAAGTAGAGAGAGATGATGAAAGAGAGAAAAGAGAGAGAGAGAGACTACAGAGAGTGATGGTAGAAAGAGAGAGAGAGAGAGAGAGAGACACGGAGGTCAGTGGTTGAGGTTGCAGATTAAACTTCTCCACCTATTTTATAGCATCTTTGGACTGTATTCCTCTTAATCTCCCTGGTTATAATATCTTGATATTGCTTGTAAAAGATTTTATTCAGATTTTATTGTCTTTATTTAACATCTTTGGCCCTCATTGAAGGACAAAACAAGCGAAGTGATCTATATTTCAAAACCAAACAAAAAATAAATAAATCATCGCCTGAAGTTCAGCATTCGATGTCTCTAAAGTGTAAAAGTGTTGCCATTATGTCAACAAATTACTTAAATTATATGATAAATTTGAAGTTTGTGGTGTCATTTTGTTTTGGATCGAAAGTCTTCTGCTTTCTGAAAAGTGAGTCTTGAATCTTTTGAAGGTTTCAAACGTGAAGGGATCTATATTAAATACTGCTAAAATGTAGAGTGAATTAGAATTTTAAAGTAAAGTAAATTAGAATCATTTTCTTCTTCGATTTCTGCCTTCTGAAAATTGAGTGTTGAATCTTCTGAGGGTTTGTGCTGTGACCTCTGACCCTCCTGACTTGGTTTCCTGTCAGGTTGCTGGTTTGGGAATTGAAGCTGATTCCACGTTGCTCTGAATCGGAGCGTCAGCTGAGTCAGTGTAAGAAGAATTACACTAATTCCTATCAAAGCTGGAATTACATAAGAGGAGTGTGTTGAAATAATGGTGCTGTCTGTTTAATCTGCACAAACTCATTTTATTATCAATTCTCTCATTTTTCTTGTTTGCTCAGTATTTCATTCTGTGTCCTTATGGATGTTGAGAATTTCCTGTTACAGAAGTCTAGATTTAGAGTAAATTGGTTTAACACAAATCTAATTAAACTGGACAACTCCAAAGTAATTTAATTACTTACTTAATTAAATGTCATAATCCAATTTGCTTTAACAAGATAATCCAATCAATTAATTTGGGATTGATACATGTAAAAAAAAACACATCAGTATGAATAACTTCATCATCAGCGACGCTGGCAGCAGCAGCAGCAGCAGCAGTGATAACATGATGTCACCCAGAGAGATTTTGGCTGCGCCATCAGCTCTGGACACACACACACACACACAAACACACACACACACACATACACACACACACACACACACACGCACACATGCACACACACACACACACACACACACGCACGCACGCACAGTTTGCCTGTCAGATGTCCTGATCCTGACCTCAAGTTTACAGTCCAACGGGGAGAGTGTGTGTGTGTGCATACGTGTGTGTGCATGTGTGTGTGTGCATGTGTGTGTGTGTGTGTGTGTGTGTGTGTGTGTGTGTGTGTATGATAGAGCTGGTTTTAGCTGCAGTAGCAGGGATTTCAGCAGCGGTTTCAGTAGCAGTAGAGCTCAGGGAGAGATTATGTGTTAAACCTGCTGCCTCATCCACGACGCTGTGTGTGTGTGTGTGTGTGTGTGTGTGTGTGTGTGTGTGTGTGTATGTGTGTGTGTGTGTGTGTCTCTATGTGTGTGTATAAGCAGTCAGTAAAGAATCAGGCAGGTTTCATGGCCAGGGGGTGAAACTAGTCGTCTCTATTAGATTTAGATTCAGACTTTAAATCATGCACCTCTTGTTTTTTAGGGGTTTTAAGCCAAAACCACTGAGCATCTACTCTAATCTTTGACTTCTATTTAGTTTTTATGGACTTGGACTTGGACCCGACGTCCTTGGTTTGGTTCTCGCAGAATTTCTCGCTGATGTGGGTTTAACTATCGTTCATTGGCTCATCCGTGTGTCAAAACTTGAGGAAATGATGCAACTCACTGCTGCGTTCCTCCATTCAAAATGACACTGATTGGCCCGAGGGGGAATAACAGTTACAGCTCAAAACAAGACAACGACATATTTGTTCCTGATTGGCCCAGATGGGGACTTCATCATTAGTGGGGGATGACATGTTTACTGTCACCTTGTTGAACTTACACTTTATTCATTTAGTGTTACACGGATGTTTCTGGAGGCATAACACTGTTTCTCCAAACTGATTTCAGGACTTAAAGGTCCCATCTGGTGTAAAGCAGGACTCCCCTCTCCTCTGTGATGATAAAGGAGTTGGATGTCTATCTAAACATGGTGAAAGTATCAAAACTAAATCCACACAATCCATATTAGAAAAGCGAGCCTCTAAACGAGCCGTTTGGACTTCCGTAACTTTGTGGCGTCACAAAGGTTCGCTCATTATCATTTCTGTAAGAAATAATAGACTAACAAAGTGTTTTTTTCAAAGCGGTCGAGCGGTCGTCATCGTTTATTACCGGAGAGTTTTCCCTACCTGTAGCCGCCGGGCCGCGGCGTCTCACGTTTCACTCTCGAAACGGTTAGCCGATCGGAACGGAGGGGTCGTGAATATTAATGAGCCTTAAAGACACGGCGACAGAAACGGCCTGTTCTTGGTAAGGCTCAGAGAGATGCTGGAAAATGAACGTGGAGAAATGGATTGAGAGTGTTTTTGGTTCATGACACCACACACACACAGAATATGGGACCTTTAAAGGGGGCATCAAGTAATCTAAGACCTTTAGTAGTTGGGACGATCTGCTTATCTCACAATATGATATGATACGATACGTGGTATGGGATACAATCAACGATACAATATAACAGAATGTAAACGACAATTTAAGTCCCTTATCTTAATCAGCCTGTGATCCAGCTGTGGTCCTGACCCAGCCTTCGGTCTGTGTCGTCGTGACAACAGACTTCCCGCCGCTCGTACAACATGAGTCACATAATAAACTCCCTGAGTGCGTTTCCTCAGCAGGCCGAGGCTTTTAACCGTTCCTCTGAGACCGGAACAGAGTCAGAGTGCGTTGTGTTGTGAATGAGAGAGCGAAGGATGAGAATCGGCGATGAGAGCGTGAGGACGAGTTCCCCGTGCAGAGGAAAGAAAGAGGAAAGTGAATGGAGGGATGGAGGTAATAATTCCTGTTGGAAGCAACAATCATGCAGTAAAAATCCACCCTAGAAGACTTTCACTCTGTTAAAAAGCAGCTATCAGTGATGTTCTTTTCACTCCCGGCTCCATTCGGTAGTTTGTTGTGTTTTTCTTCTTGGTGGATAACCGGCCAATCGTAGACGAGGTGACGTCACCTCCAGATGTTTCCAGCAGCTCCAGTGGAGTTTGATATGAGAAAATGTTTCAGGATGTAAAACATCAGCGGTAAACGTCAGGTTTTGGTGTCAGTCCCTCAGAATCAAAGAGCGAGGGCTTCTTTCTAGAGCCGCCATTTTGCACCGAGAGACGTTCAACAATCATACAGGGAGAAATCCATCGTAGAAGAGGAGAGAGACCAGTTTCTCCACCACAGGAGCAGGAGAGAGACCAGTTTCTCCACCACAGGAGCAGGAGAGAGACCAGAATGCACTGCAGCAGAGAGACAGGTTGAGTTCTGAATAACGGATTTTTCTATTTTTCTTGACGGCAAACTCTCGCTGTCTTGCTCTTACTATTCGTCATCACCACTTTTCTCTCTGCTTATATGTAAAACCATCAGCTGAGTGCAACTAGTTCAGGCCGCTTCTCTGGAGGTTAGTTGAAAGGCATTCTGGGAAACGTAGGAAATCACTAACTTAAGTAGAAGCATACAACACTCCTGGAAAAATACCTCCTGGAATGTATTAAACATCACAGATTGATGATATTTAACAGTATGAGAGGATCTGAAGGGATTTTTCCTTTAAATTCATTAATCAAGTTTTCCTGCACTGCTGATTTTGAACCAGCGACCTTCCAGTCAAGGCAAAAAAAGCGAAAAAAAAGATGAATATACTTGTCTGGACAGTTTAATATGCTTTTCATCCCTCTGAAAGCTTGTTAGTTAAAGGAGTGCGCTCATGCTTGCAAATAACAAAGCAGCACCTCTGCCATGCCTCCTCTCACCCCTGCAGACGTTTGGGGGGTCGACTGGGGGCCGTCCCGCTCCGTCCCGCTCTGTCCCGCTCTGTCTGGATTTGCATATGAAATAGGTAGAAAACCACAGGCTGTCAGCAGGCAGTTTGAGTGGTAAATTAACAATAAGGACAGTCTGAACGCTTTAATTGGTACATCCAGAAACCAGAGAGGGAAGTGAACGGAGACAAACTGTGTGTGTGTGTGCGTGCATGCATGCGTGTGTGTGTGTGTGTGTGTGTGTGTGTGTGTGTGTGTGAAAAAGCATTTGGCAACTTTTTCCACAAGATAAGCTGAACTGTCAAGTCTTAACAGTAATTACCGACTAAACACACACACGCACTCAGACACACACTCACGCACACACACACACACACACACACACACGCAGCGTCTAAAAGCCATTCCCCCCCGCCAGACGGATTCTTCTCATTATAAACCTTCTAATTAATTTAATGGGAAGGAGACGTCAGTTAGAGAAATCACAGCCTGAACAACTTCACATCAACGATTTGTCGATTATTCCATCGACAGAAAATGAATTGATTATAATTTTGATAATCAAGTCATCATTTTAGTAATTTATCAAGTAATAATACCAAACAGCAATGTGAATGTTTTAATAATAATAATAATAATAATGATAAATAATAATAATAAAACTAAACACTTTAAATCGCTTTAAAACAATGATGCTAGCAAAACAGCACCTGCAGCTCACTGGGCTAATATATACATACTATACTATGCTAATACAGCTTTTCACTCTATGTACAATGGCTACCACCATTTGTATCAATGGAACAAAATTTATTACAATCATATCATAATAATTTAATATCCCTTCCACTGCAAAACAGGATTGAAATGGTGACTTCTGGACGCAGCTATGATAAATCACAGATACTAAAGGTGTGACACAGATAAATAGTTTTTGTCTCTCCACAGGCTTGAAATGGCCGCCGCCGAATACGATCAATTTCCCAATAATCTACAGTAAAATAAAATGTGTCCGTACACAAAACCACACAAATAATCCTCAAAGACAGTAAAGAGGATCAGGAGCAGCAACAACAACAGAATATATTCCAATCTCACGTGAGAACGCAGCAGAATATTCTATAATCTGAGCAGGGAGTCGAGGAGAACGTAACATAAATCTGACTGACGACCAGAATATAATCTGTGGATTAATGTATTTATGAGAGGAGCAGGGAGGATGTATGTGGAGCAAACCGCTGCAGCTGGGCTTGATTTCCAGTTTAGGAACCGTATTTATATCCGATTCTTACACACACATTTTGTACCTGGAAAGAATAGTTATTATTTTTTATTGGTAGCAGTATTACAGTAGATGCAGTAATATTATAATAGCAATTATTACGTTATCAGTGGCTACAGGGCATGTGGACAGTAGCTGTGGAGAGACTGGAGAGAGAGTTGATTTCTCCCAGCTGGGTTTTGAACCGACAACCCTCCGGTCTGAACATCAGACTGACTCCTCCAGTAGAAGCTGCTTTTCCTGGAAGCCATGCTGAGCTGTGACTGAGGATTTATTACAAAAAGCAAAAAAAACAACATGACAGCATCAGGTCAAAGAGTCAGAACAGCGACAGAAACAGAACAATGCTACATCCATCCATTCTCTCTCTCTCTCTCTCTCTCTCTCTCTCTCTCCCTCCCTCCCTCTCTCTCTCTCTCTCTCTCTCTCTCTCTCTCTCTCTGGTTGAGGGAAGAGGCTAACTGACTGATGATGTAAGAGGATTACAACCTGCCCAGGATTAACTCTGCAAGTGTAGAATAACAGTGTGTGTGTGTGTGTGTGTGTGTGTGTGTGTATTTGAGGATGAGACTATATGCTTTTTTGTATCCTTAAATAATCTTAAACGACATTGAACTTCATTGAAAACATTTAAAATCGTATTACAGAGTGTAATTTAATTAACTGGATGGAAATAAATACGTGTGTGACGTGTGCAATCAGGCATGATGGAGCAAGATTAACTCAGAGAGAATCTGACAGAGAAAGTGAAGCGTGATGTGTGTGTGTGTGTGTGTGTGTGTGTGTGTGTGTGTGTGTGTGTGTTTAATCAAGCCTGCTGTGTGGGATTAACCCCTGAAGACATGACCCGAACTCTAACCCCCGATGAGCCTGAAAACATCCAGATCAGATCCATGTTTTTCCCTTCAGACAGGAAGTGTATTGTTAGTCCCGCCTTCCTCTCCCTCGGTTGGTCAAGTTCCCGCCCCGACACCTGTCACTCATCTTGCTGAGCTGATGAGTGACAAGATGTGTCAGTCAGTCAGTCAGTCAGTCAGTCAGTCAGTCAGTTAGACAGTCAGTCAGTCAGTCAGTCAGTCAGTCAGTTAGACAGTTAGACAGTCAGTCAGTCAGTCAGTCAGTCAGTCAGTTAGACAGTCAGTCAGTCAGTCAGTCAGTTAAACAGTCAGTCAGTCAGTCAGTCAGTCAGTCAGTCAGTCAGTCAGTTAGACAGTTAGACAGTCAGTCAGTCAGTCAGTCAGTCAGTCAGTCAGTCACCAACACTTCATCAGACGGCCTCTAGAGGGCGTCTTTGGCTAAGAGATGCAGTGTTTCCCATCCAGGCTCATCATGTCAGTCATGTGACAGCAGACAGCAGACCAGCCTTCCCACTGCAAACCCACATCTCCATCTCTCTGCTGCCTCTATTATGGATTTGCTTCAGCTTCTATTATTCGTGGGTCTATGCGTTGCTGCTCTATACAGATACAGGATATTGCTCTTTGCACTCACTGCAGCTCTATGGATTATAATCCTTTTTATGTATAGAGGGAAAGTAAAAATAGGCAAAACCTATTTTATATATTTATTTATTCATTCCATCTTAATTTAAACACAGAAACACTGAGAGAGCCGGAGAAATAAAGACAGCGATTATGGAAATATTGGATGAAAAAACTATATACAGTATACTGTATAATAATTACAGAAAGCATGTAGGGACAGAGTGGAAGGCAGTGACATTAATGAACCAGGATGTTATAAACTAGAAGTCTCTCAGTAGAGCGCAAACCTTCCACGCTGAACAATTCTCCAACTTCTGTAACAGTTTCTGTATGTTTATCGTTTGTCTGCCAGGTTTGATTTTCTGACTAAATAGCATGTGAAAGCAACATGTGAAAGCAACATGTGAAAGCAACATGTGAAAGCAACATGTGAAAGCAACATGTGTAGCTGCCGACTTGGAAGTCCCTGATGTTGGACTTTCCCACCAGAACATGAATTCATAATAGTTCAGGCTAAAAAAACTAAATCGTCTAATGGTGGAGATCCCAGATCAGAATCACCGCTGAAATCTAATCAAATGATCCTTTGGCTGAGAGCGATCGGTCACCAGATTTCCATTATTTATCCAAATTATTTCCATTATTTACCCAAATCCATTCGCTAACATTTGAGATATCTTGCATCTTGCATAAAAAAAAGCAGGTGAATGTAACAACAGAAACATATATTTTTAATATTTGAATATTTGCATGAACTTTAGTTGAGTGAAATTTAACCTTTAGCATTATTTGATGAAAATAGAAATAGGCCTTTTGTACGTATGTATAATGATAAAGACTATATTTGATATATTTGATAAATATAAATAAAATATAATAATTATCTCTCATGTAACACAATATACAGTATACCGTTTATACTATACCATATATGCCACCACAAGCTCACTCATTAATTGATGAATTCATCCATCTATCCATTCATTCAGTCACAAACACACACTTTTATTCATTCATCTGTTTGCACAATCATTCATTCACTTATTTACACTCATTTACACTTTCTTTCATTCATTCATTTGCTCTTTCCCCTCTCTGCACTCTAATCTGTCATCCTGTTGACCCTCGTCCCAATTTCACACACACACACACACACACACACACACACACACACACACACACACACACACACACACACACACACACCCTCCAGCATGGCTCCATCTATCTTGCCTGAAGGGGTAGGTCACTCATTTAGTGACCCAAATGTGACTAAAAGCCTATCTGAGTGTGTGTGTGTGTGTGTGTGTGTGTGTGTGTGTAAGCGTATCCATTATCGGCGTGCCTCCTAACATGGTTTAACGGGGGATTTTAGACGTTTCTGTGGCTTTTTATAGAAACAGAATATATAATGTCATATGATTTCAAAGTGACACCTACTTCTACTAAACGACTGACAGCACAAGATTAAAACAAACTGGTTCTTTGGAAATGTCCTCTTCCTTTCTTTCTTTCTTTCTGTTTCTTTTCCTGCCGTTCTGTCTTTCTCTCTCTCTCTCTCTCTCTCTCTCTTTATCTCTCTCATCAGTATCATCTTTTAATCTAACTTTTAATCACTTCTCAAACTCACTTTTATAGTCTTGCTGTAATGATCTTTTATTAATTTCCTTTGACCTCTTTTATGGTTTACTTTTATGTTCTTGTCTTGTTTTTATATTTCTCACCTTGCCCTCATTGCAGTTTGTAACTGTTTATTGAAAAGTGCTTCATGAATAAAGATCGTTATTATTATGAAGAGGAAGCCAAAGGAAGGAAAGGAAAAGGAATGACTCAGCCAAACTAAAACTTGGCGGTACACCTTGGTTCTCTGGACTAGAAGTAGAATCACTAATTGATCTTCATTGGAAGAGGAAGTGCACAAATATATATGTGTATATCCATTTTGGCTGATTTCTTAACATCTGGTTTGTCTTCACCATCATCATAGAAAGAAAAAGTTGGGATATTGAACTTTTGCAGCCTGCCACAATGTGAATGTGGCACCTAGCTTGAATTGTGCAATAAAGTCAGGTCAAATTTATTCATAAAGTGCATTTTACAAACAGTTTGTCACAAGGTAATTTATAGAAAACTAGCAAATAAATAAGAGAATAATAAGTGAGATAAATAATGAGAGATGAAAACAAGAATGAAGAAGCATGTCACAAATTTACATATGGGAAGTGTGTGTGTGTGTGTGTGTGTGCACCTACCTGCTTTTATTTGCATGCAAGTGTGTGAGTGATGAAGGGATTTTAAAACTGAAAAAATAAGTCTCTATATACAGTATGTCTCTCTCTCTCCTCTCTCTCTCCCAGGCACTAAGTCAGCCGACAGTGGGATCGGGGATCTGGACGACCTGCCGGTTCCTCAGCAGATCCGGATCAGCAACATCACCTGCGACTCGTTCAAGATCAGCTGGGACATGGAGAGCCGAGGCAGAGACAGGATCACTCACTACTTCATCGACCTCAACAAGAAGGAGAACAAGAACTCCAACAAGTTCAAACACAAGGTGGGAACTACTAAAGGTTACTGGTACTGAGGAGTAGTAGAAGTAGGAGGAGTAGAAGTAGGGGTACTAGGAGTAGTAGTACTAGTAGTAGTAGGAGTATTAGTAGTAGTAGTGGTAGTAGTAGTAGTAAGGCATTAAATTCTACCTGCTCACTAATTGTAAGTCAGGATAAGATCACCAGCTAAATGCCTAAAATGTAAATGTTAAAGGTCCCATATTCTCCACTTTCCAGAGTTTTATTTTGTGTCTTGAGGTCCATTCAAAGCTGTGTGTGTGGTGTCATGAACCAAAAACACTCTCAATCCATTTCTCCACGTTCATTTTCCAGCATCTCTCTGAGCCTTACCAAGAACAGGCCGTTTCTGTCGCCGTGTCTTTAAGGCTCATTAATATTCACGACCCCTCTGTTCCGATTGGCTAACCGTTTCGAGAGTGAAACGTGAGACGCCGCGGCCCGGCGGCTACAGGTAGGGAAAACTCTCCGGTAATAAACGATGACGACCGCTCGACCGCTTTGAAAAAAACACTTTGTTAGTCTATTATTTCTTACAGAAATGATAATGAGCGAACCTTTGTGACGCCACAAAGTTACGGAAGTCCAAACGGCTCGTTTAGAGGCTCGCTTTTCTAATATGGATTGTGTGGATTTAGTTTTGATACTTTCACCATGTTTAGATACACATCCAACTCCTTTATCATCACAGAGGAGAGGGAGTCCTGCTTTACATGATATGGGACCTTTAAAACACTTCAGGAAAGCTCGTCCTGCAGTTTGTTAACCTTAGTGTTTTTCCCACAGTGAACTGATGTGATAGGCTAAGTGACGCTTTAATCCTCAAATGTCATCCTCATCTCGTCCTGTCTGCCTGTTCATTGGACGGCCGCCCCTGCAACACTCAGTCCTGCTCAAAATGATTATGGCATTTAAAATATTTCCAAACATAATCCGTCTCTGCTGTCAAAGACGCTCCAGACTGTCCTGTCCTGCACTTTAAAGATGCACTTTTATACGATTGCCTTTTAACTGTTTTGATGTTTTTATTACTGCTTTCCATTAGTCCTCACTGTTTTATGATTTGGCTTGTATGCTTTTTGAACTTCTATTTTATTTATTTTCTTCTTTTACTTCCCTTCTAATCACTGTAACTATTTTAACATTTCTTTGTAACTCTGTTTCGAAAAACGCTTTATAAATAGAGTTTATCATTATATTATTATGCATTTTAGACTTTGATTTTGAGGCAAAACAGCACAAATCAATGTCAACTGTACATTTCTAAACAGTTGGAGATGTTTTTTTCTATTAAGCTAATCATCGAAATCAGTGAATTCTCATTCCCTACATCATTATTAAGTATCTCCAATGGTTATTGTCTTTTTATAATTGATCTCAATTGTATAATCAGTAGTATTTTTTTCATTGCACAGTTGTTCATGCAACATTTCGAGGCAATATAGATTATTTGTATTCACTTATTTTATGATTCACTTTATTGTACTCCGCCAATTTTTGTAGCCATAAATATAGAAATGTGCCTCACATTAAGGGCACAGTAACGTGCCGTAAAGATGACAAGATCTGTGAGCGACTGACTGAGAGGATAACACAGCTTGAAAAGAAGATTGAAACGCTGCATCAAATACGTGAGCGTGAGCAATTCATTGACTCTGCAGCAGCTACTATACAAGGTGCGGAGCCACCAGATGCTAACGGACAGACTTTTATACACGGGATTTCATCAAATGTAGAGCATCGCGTCACAGACTTGGCTGACACGCTCCCCTGGATATGTCCTTCCCTAATGACGCTTCTTACTGGCACAGCACCGGCGCTGGACTGAAAGCATCAACTCCCGCCAGGACCTGGTCTGACGTCGTCCACCGCAAAGGCAAATGCAGCAAGAAATCAAATAAGAGAGCACCAACGCTCACTCCACCACCCGAACTCTCATTGCAAAACAGGTACGACCCACTGACTCTGAACGAAATGTGTGATAATACTAACTACGTTGAACCCAGGGAAGCTAATCACACTACTAGCATTAAGGCTAACCAAAACCCAAGAAATAGCCCCAAAACCACTGCTAGGCCGAGGACCAGAAGAAATATTGCTAACTCCACACCTGATAAGCCGAGGGCCAGAAGAAATATTGCTAACTCCACACCTGATAAGCCAGACACTATTCTGATTGGGGACTCTATAACCAAGCATGTAAGAATGGCAAAGACTGAAAATCTAACTATGGATGACACATCTGTCAGGGAGCTAACAGGGCTGTTGCCAGTTATCCTCTCTACACATCCAAGCAACATGAGGATTATTATTCACGCTGCTGGGTCTTTTGACATTCTGCGAGAGAAGACTGGCTCTGAGATCCTGAAAAAAGACTTTTGCCTGCTACTGGAGAAGCTGAGCGACTGTCAATCGCAACACGTATTCATTTCAGGCCCCGTTCCAACCCTGGGGAAAGGAATCGAATCTTTTAGCAGACTCCTTGCCCTGAATACATGGCTGACATCGGCGTGCCTCACCCATGGGATAAAGTTTATTGACAATTTCAGTATCTTTTGGAACTGTAAAGACCGCTTTAAGCCTGATGGGATTCATCCAAGCATCACTGGTTCCAGACTACTCGGTGCCAACCTGCGTCACGCTCTTGGGACGCCGTACCAAAACAAGAATGTACGGATAAGCGCGAAGGACAAGGACAGCACACACCGGCGGACAGCCTGTATCTCCCCCCCCTCACCTGACCCTCTGCTCCACATCCCAAGGCATTCAGAGGAAGTCTCAAAATTTGTCAATGTTCAGCCACAACCAGTTTCCTTTCCTGTCAGAATCCCTACAGCGGCTCTTTTTAATGTCAGATCATTGGCTGACAAATCCTTTTTGGTTAATGATCTGATAATTGAAAAGAATTTGCATTTAATGATTTTAGTTGAGACCTGGCTAAACAGCACTACTGGTGTAGCAACACTGATAGAGGCTTGTCCTCCAAACTATAATTTTTGTTTTTTATTTATTATAGGCCGATATCCAACCTTCCATTCATTAGTAAGATACTTGAAAAGGTAGTTTCAGTGCAAATAAACTCCTTTCTTAAAGAAAATAATATCCTGGAGGAATTTAGAACATACCACAGCACTGAAACTGCTCTTACTAAAATAATCAGCGACCTCAGACTAAACTCTGATGAAAATAAGGTCTCAATTCTTGTCCTCTTAGACCTAAGTGCAGCGTTTGATACGATTGACCATGATATCTTAATCAATCGTCTTGAAAAGTCGGTTGGTCTTTCTGACTGTGTGTTAAACTGGTTCAAAACATACATCAAAGGGAGAAAGTTTCACGTCAGTCTTGGAGATCATGTGTCTGAGAAACATGACATCTGTTTTGGGGTTGCACAAGGGAGCTGCCTTGGTCCCTTATTATTCTCACTATACATGCTGCCACTTGGTGACATCATTAGAGAGCACGATGTATGTTTCCATAGTTATGCAGATGACACGCAACTGTACATCTCTGCTGAACCAAATGATGCTGCATATAAACTCCATTACTACCTGTCTTTTGGCAATACATAAATGGATGAGCGATAATTTTTTAAAGTTAAACGAGGACAAAACTGAAATCCTACTAGTCGGCCCTAAAACAAAAAGAGAAATGCTGTTTAATAATCTGGGAACATTGACTCCCTGGATTAAATCTGAGGTTACAAGTCTTGGTGTTATCCTAGATTCAGATCTAAGCTTCAAGTCCCACATTAACAAGGTGACGAAAACATCACTTTTCCACCTTAGAAACATAGCTAAAGTACGACCATTTATAAATCAAAAAGATGCTGAAAAACTGATTCATGCCTTTATTTCAAGCTGACTCGATTACTGTAACGCACTTTTTACTGGTCACCCGAAAAAAACCACTGAGAGACTTCAGCTCATTCAAAACTCTGCAGCTCGGCTATTAACCAGAACCAAGAGGAGAGAGCACATTAGTTCAGTTTTAGCTGCTCTACACTGACTTCCTGTAACATTTGGAATTGATTTTAAGGTCCTCCTCCTTATATACAAAGCCCTTAATGGGCTAGGACCAAGCTACATTGCTAACTCCCTTGTTCACTACCTGCCTTCAAGAACACTGCGATCATCTGCTGCTGGTTTATTGGAGGTTCCCAGCAACAGCCGAAAGAAAATCGGGGATGCAGCCTTTGTCAATTACGTCCCAAACTATGGAACATCAGGGAAGCCAGCTCGCTAAATATTTTTAAAAGAAAGCTAAAAACTTATCTCTTCACTTTAGCCTTTAACTAGCTGTGACTTTCCTGATACAGGCCTGAAACAGTTTTTTGCACTTTGCTTCGCACTTATGCACTGCTGCACTTCTTTTAAAATGTTGTATTTTACTTGATTTTATGCATTCTATGTACTCTCTTTTTTCTATGTCTTTTTTCATGTGAAGATGCATTCTATGTATTCTGTTCTCATCTTTATCTTATTTTTACTATTATTATCAAGTTTTATGTGAAGCACTTGGTGCATGTAATTTCTTTGTTGTAAAGCACTTTGAGCTGCATTTCTTGTATGAAAGGTGCTATACAAATACAGTTTATTATTATTATAAATAAAGCCAAGGAAACAGATATTATAGTAAATAACTTGATCATTTACCAGTAATTACTAATTTGTTTCCTTGAAAAGAAACTTAAAGGAGACGAGGGGATACTCTGTGCCAGAAGGCAGTTATAAGCCTAAATTACTTTAATTTAATGTGAGGTTAGTGATAAATTTCAGTTTAATGAGACGTTAACGACGGTCAATCGATATGTTCCCCACTTGCTTTCTCTGTTTTTCTTTTTCTCCTCCTGTCTTTTTCTTTCTCTAACTTGGTCTCTCTGTCTCTCTCTCTGTCTCTCTCTCTCTCTCTCTCTCTCTCTCTCTCTCTGTCTCTCTCTCTCTGTCTTTCTCTCTCTCTCTCTGTCTCTCTCTCTCTCTCTCTCTCTCTCTCTCTCTCTGTCTCTCTCTCTCTCTCTCTCTCTCTCTCTCTCTCTCTGTCTCTCTCTCTCTCTGTCTCTAGCTATCCTACCTTCCGCATTTCAATTTTTTTTCCATTTATCTGACCCTCTTATCCAAACTGACGCTCTCCCCCTCCTCCTCTCTCGCCTCTCTGATCCTTCCTGTTTGTTTTGCGGTGCAGGACGTGCCGACCAAGCTGGTGGCGAAGGCGGTGCCGCTGCCCATGACGGTGCGAGGCCATTGGTTCCTGAGCCCGCGGACGGAGTACACCGTCGCCGTGCAGACCGCCGCCAAACAGCCTGACGGAGACTACGCCGTTTCTCAGTGGAGCGAGATCATCGAGTTCTGCACCGCAGGTCAGACAGATAAAGTTGTTTTTGTCACCTGTGTTGGTATCACGTTGCATTGAGCTTAATGAACCTTTAAAGGGACATTATCTAATCTATGACTTTCATCAACCTCCATGGGTGACCAGTAGGAACTGCAACACCATCGGCATCATGTCTTGAAATCAGCCGTTTTTACACTTCTGCATTTGGAAAGTGGAAATACTGACACAATCTCGGAACCCATCGTCTATCGGTCTGACGACGATTAGACTCTGTGGGCGACGACCAATATTTCGGGGTTTCCGGTGCAGCCGGCGGACATCCGGGCCAAGACTTCCTCTTCCGTGCGCCGGTCATTTGTTTACAGTCCGATTAGCAACTTGAGACGTGAGAATGGAGTTGTTGTAGTTGTTGTTGTTGGAGTTTTTGTGTTTTAGGTCGTCGTCTATCAACTCCGACTCCATTCTCGCGTCTCAAGTTGCTAATCGGACTGTAAACAATGACCGGCGCACGGAAGAGGAAGTCTTGGCCCGGATGTCCGCTGGCTGCACCGGAAACCCCGAAATATTGGCCGTCGCCCCCAGAGTCTAATCGTCGTCAGACCGAGATTGGTACTGACACAATGGCGCCTACTCCAAGTGCTACTATATAGGCCTACCTTCTTCAATGACACCTAGCTCTCACTGTCACTTGCTCATGAACAATATTTGAGACTGTGTAATGAAATTTAATGGGACAAAATGAGACAAATTAGCTGGCAGCACAAACAGCTTCTGAATCAAACACTGTCCAGGCACATGTTGTTTTAGCACAAGCAAATTATCTGGCTACTAACAGTTAAATCTTCTCTAAAAACTCACTAATTGGCAAATGGTTAAGCTGGTTATATGTAGCTACCTGCTGCACAGCAAGTTACTTAGCTAACTAGTTATAATGCTAACATTATTAGCTAGCAGCTAACTGAACGTTTGCTAACCTACAAACGATCTACCAAGTTTAGCCACACTCACCTTCTGAAGAGATATCCTTCAAAAAAATGTGTCCCCTTTCTCAAGCTTTGATTTGTTTGCCAGGGAAAACAAATCTGCGACTCTGGCAACATCTGAAGCTGATTTTAGGTGGGTTATGAAGGGAGTTAATATATATAATATATAGAAATATGTCATCAGTGTTTGTGAAAAAGGCAAATTCCACGTACAGCTCTTGTTCCAAAACAGAGTTCAGGCCAGAAAGTGAGTTTTGAAAGTCAGAAATCTCAGCAGCTGGCCAAATAATTGTTGAGTCATTGGTATTGGCAACAACCCTATCAACCCCCGCAGATTATATTATGGTCATTTTGTGCTATGGGGCAGTAAAGACCTTACTTATTGCCCCTTTAAAAATCGTACATTTTGAAAATCAAGAGAGAAGGAACGGGAGGACGAAGAGTAGAGGAGAGACAGAAAGGGAGCAGAGGGATGGAGGGGGATAATAAAAGTAAGTAAAAGAAAGTAGAGGAACAGACTGACTGAGATATAGCCTCATTCAGAAAGGAAACGATGGTAATAAAATATTAGCCATAATCCTGTTATTTTACTCCAGATGGTTTTTAGTCAGTGCCAAATTCCAGACGGAGGTGAGAAGTTTGGTCGGACGTTCCCAGATATAAACGTCAGTGTGCGAAGCCTGGCTGGCTGCATCCGATACGAACAGAAAATAAGACACTGCGCTTACATTTTCATCGCTAATTCAAAAACACATTTACACATTTACACACATTTTTCACAGACAAAAATGTAACATCATCATTTGGCAATCAGGAAATAGCTGGCGCATAATTCGTCTGCTTCAGTGAGCTGAAACCCGGAGGTGTCTCTCCAAAGAGGATTTCAATTCTCAGACCACCTGAAAAACACTGAAAAACACGAGGGAACTGGGGCCAAAGTTCATACCGGGGTCCTGATTAATTATCAAATTTTGTGAAATGAGCACGATGTCGTAACATGCAAATACATGTGGTAGAAGTGGTAGAAATGCGTTTCCCGGCAGGAAAGGTTTAGCTGGAGGAGACACGACTAGAAACAGGTAGTAAGGGTGTGGAGGTCGGGCGGGCCGATGGGCGAAGACATTTACCGACACAGGTTCAATTCCCAACTCATGACAACAACTTTTCTACTAGGAGGGAAGTTTTTAATTTTCAGTGAAAGTTTTTCTTATTTAACCATGACCAAAGTGTTTTAGTGAGAGAGTGGAGAATAAGGGACCTTTAACCTTAAATAAAGGAACCTAATCAGAACATTATTCCTGTCCATTTGTCTGTTCATGTCCATTCATGTCTGCGATTCAGACTTCATGGTCATTTCACAAAATTTTATGAGATCACTTTGAGGTGGAAAATCACTGAAATGGTCAAATCGGACTGGATTAAAAGTGACGAGTGGCTCAGGTAATGATTATAATTACTCTCCCTACCCTGGAGAAATTAATCCTATCCGAATGGGGGGAGAGAGAGAGAGAGAGAGAGACTAGGGAAAAAGAGGGATGGAGGGAGAGAAATTAGAGGAAAGGAGAGAGTCTAGACTGCTGCCAATCGGCCTGAAGGGTAATACTCTGTTTCTGAATGGAGCCAGATCATTGAAATGAATAGAGCAGAAGAAAATAGAGGGATAGATCAAGAAGCGAATGAGATGGAATAAGGGAAAAGAGAGGAGGAGGAAAAGAAGAGGATGGGACAGAAATTACACCGCCCAATTTCCCCTATGCACTTCATTTTTTATTTGACAGTGAAAATGGACAAGATGGAGCAGAGTAGAAAGGAGAAAGACGGCTTTTTTGTCTGAATAGACTTTCAGACCATTTCTCTGCTCCACTCAACCAGCTGGGCTCCGCGGCTAGAAGAGATCTGTAATGGAGAAGAGAGAGGGAAAGTGTGAAAAGGTAAAGAAAAAAAATATGAGACACTATGAGAGGCAACCAAAAATAGGGGTAAAGTAGAAAATAGGGGTAAAGTGGCAGATTTGAAAGCGAGAGAGAGAGAGAGAGAGAGAGAGAGAGAGAGACTATGAAGAAGTAATGCTGAGATCCAAAGATGTCAAAAAGTCAGATATTAGCCTACAAATTCCTACTTCAGCCCTTCAAGTTGAAATTCCCAGTAGGAAAGATTTGTCATTACTTTTAACATGTTTATAATTCTCAAAATACACTTAAGATTGATTTCCAGCATTGCATGACCTTAAATCTATCAAAACACCTGCATGGTAAACAGTTAAATATAAAGTTGAAAAGTTAGCCTACTTACAGCTGCTAACATCCTATGCTAACTAGGTAGCTAATGCTGCTGCTACATATCATTGACTTAACATTAGCTGCTGTATGAGGAACAGGATTATACATTGGGCAAAGAAAACATGGTTGCTAACTGAAGCTGGTTATAATCTACTTTTGTACATATTTTATTGTCTTATACATTTCATACTAATAAAGCACTTAGAGTTGAATAGAATTGAGAAAGGCAGGCTTAAAGTGGTAATCCATGAGAACCCAATTTTTCAAATTTAGTCTCCATCTAACCCTTGCTCATCCTCTCTGTTGTGTTTCTGCACTGCACTTCCCAGTGTGCAGGTGTGAAAATGATGCTCAGAAACAGTAAAGGTGAAGTAAATTGATGTTAGACAGATCCTGTCACTCATCAGCCAGAGTACAGCATGTAATGAAGACAGAAAACAGGCAGGTCACCGCAGGTCAGACCGCAGGGTGAAGGCAGAGGTTAAAGGTCATCAAGGAAGACAGACAGGCAGAAACTCCTCAGTAATGAACAGTGAAAACACACAGTTCATCTCAAAGACCGACGGAGACATTTTCCCTGCGGGGTTCATTAAAGTTTCATGTAATCTAAAAAAGAAACTCTTCAATTTTTTATTCAGTATTCCTGAAAATACTCCCAGAGCCAACAGTCGGTACTGCCGAGTCATTTCACATGCAAACTCATTAGAATAAAATCTGTATCTGTCTAATATTCAGTTCTACTGTTGGTATTAAGAGTATTAACTCCTGTCAAGCTTTGTTGCTGCGAGTTTTCGCACTTGACTTGAAAATAAAGCAGCAGGGAGACGGACCAGGCATTAGTTGAATCTCTGCTTCATCAATATATTGTTTTATTTATCTTCTTTGGGGAATTTAGCTTTTATAAACTCTTTGGTCAGATGTCATTGGTCACAATTACCCAATGGACATTTTTCCGGCTGTAAGAGAAATTTACACAACCTGATCTCACACAAATACACTATTTTTTAGCTAAAGTTTTTCGTATTTAACCGACCAAATCTTTCCCAAACCTTAACCGAGTTGTTTTAGTGGTCTGACCGGAACCTGAACCCAGACCTTAACCGAGTTGTTTTAGTGGTCTGACCGTAACCTGAACCCAGACCTTAACCGAGTTGTTTTAGTGGTCTAACCGGAACCTGAACCCAGACCTTAACCGAGTTGTTTTAGTGGTCTGACCGGAACCTGAACCCAGACCTGAACCGAGTTGTTTTAGTGGTCTGACCGTAACCTGAACCCAGACCTTAACCGAGTTGTTTTAGTGGTCTAACCGGAACCTGAACCCAGACCTTAACCGAGTTGTTTTAGTGGTCTAACCGGAACCTGAACCCAGACCTTAACCAAGTTGTTTTAGTTTCCTAAACTGAACCGCTAGTCAACCTGCTGCTGAAAATGTCCAATTCATGTTTTTGTCACAGAATCCGGTTTGTGGAGGAACGTCATTTTCACATAATTCGTGTCCACAGAACGTAAATCTGAGTTTCAGAGTTTGTGCTCATTTCACGTTGAATTTATCGCCTTCTGGATCGAGTCCTGCTTGAAGCTGATTGGCTTTTGCTTCACGGCGTCAATTGGCGCCACCTTGAGCGAAGTTGCGTCCATCTCTCTTCGTTCTCGTCCTTCCGCTGACTTTGCATTCAGACTGCCTCCAAATCTATTTTTGCTTTCAGTCTGGATGTAAGGTTAGAATTTTTTTTTTTTTTTTTACTCATGTTACGCCCCTTTAAAGAGCCTTTTTTTCTATTCTTTTCTTTCTTCTAGTCAGTGATGTTTCTCTTCTACCTAATTACTCAGGCTCTATGTTTCTCTGTCTGTGCATGTGTGTGTCTGTTTGTGTGTGTGTGTGTGTGTGTGTGTGTGTGTGTGTTTTCTCTGCAGACTACTCCACAGTCCATCTGAGCCAGCTGTTGGCGAAAGCCGAGGCGATCGCTGGCAGGATGCTGCCGTTCACCGTCTTCTACAGAAACCAACAGAAAGAATACTTCCACCAAGCCAGGTCGATGCAGTGTGTGTGTGTGTGTGTGTGTGTGTGTGTGTGTGTGTGTGTCCTTTTGCACTGCACCAAAACATCTGCAGTATCTGATGCAGCATCATTACTGCAATATGATCCAGTGTAATATTGATAGAGTTATTCCTGGTAAGACAGGTTTCAGGAGACAAGATGAGTTATTTATTCACTCATTGCGCTCATCTCTCTCTCTCTCTCTCCCCCTCTCTCTCTCTCTCTCTCTCTCTCTCTCTCTCTCGCTCCCTCTGTCTGTCGCTCTCTCAGTCTGTCTCTCTCTACTGAAAAAACACAGGCAGGAGAACAGAGACACTAAAAGAACTTTGTAGTTGAGTCTGATGGTACTTTGGCTGTTATATAAGGGGTTTTGATCTTAGTGTGTGTGTGTGTGTGTGTGTGTGTGTGTGTGTGTGTGTGTTCTGTGGAATTTGCATCGCATATTCTGTTTGATTTTGTTCTACCAACACTTGAGAAATAACAATTGTGTTGCGTAACTCTGGGCTGCGAGTTTCTCTGTATGAAATCTGCAAAACAAATAAAGTTTGGTGTCACTTTACTTTACAACGGCTTTATTCCAGTGTATTAACCTGTGTATTAACCTATGGAAAAAGTATTGTAAGTACACATTATTACTGTGTAGGTACTTGATGAAAATCGCCCTAATGAAGCCATTTTAATTGGTTTATATACTGGAATAAGGCCATCGTAAAGTAAAGTATTACCTAAAGGTTAAATTGGAGTAATGGGTGATTAGGTGGTAAATTGATTGACTGATTGATAGATTAACCGATTTGGGTAATTAATAGATTGGTCAGTTGGTTGGTTGATGGATTTGCTTGATAGTTAGGTTGATTATTTACAGTAATTGATTGGCTGGTTGATTGGTTAGTTAATAGTTTAAGTGGCTGACTGGTTGACTAATTGACTAATTGATGGGTTGATTGATTGATTGATTGTTGCACTCGTCCTAAGTCGCTCTGAGTGAGAGGGTTAGGGTGTTTAAAATGTAAAGAAATGTTATGTAAATGATTAATTGCATAGTTATGATTGTAAAATTAGAAATATGGATTGTGAGTGTAAATGTGCGTACAGACAGAAATAAAGTTTCATACAGATAGTTACGTCTTTATTCTTTAGAGATGAGCTTTTCTCCAAGTGATGTGAGAGGAAACAGATCCATGTATCGCTATAATATTTAAATGTAAATAGTAACATTTCATTTCTGGTAGCTTTAGTTGTTGGAGTGGAGCTTTTAAGAGCTTTTTCCCCCAGACAGCATTATAATATGTGTGAGCTGAGGCTATTGTTAAAGGGACAATTAAACCCATTTTGGAGGGTTTAACTCTCCATTTGAGTGTCATTCTGTGAATGTCAAATCTAAATAGAAGCACTTAAACAGATGAGATTCACTGGCTCTAGCTGCTCCTGTTTCCTGACTGCACAGGATGCTTTAGACTACAAAACTGACATAGAGATTACATTTTAGTAATTTGTTGTAATTTTTTAGTGGAAGTGAAAGGTTTTTAATGTTTCACATTCAAAATTTACATTTTTATTCATAGTCTGCCTGTTTATCAGCTAGTCTGCCTTTGTCCATCTGCATGACTGTCTGTCTTGCTGCCTCTCTGTATTTTTATCCATTTATCCATCTATTCGTCTGTCTGCCTGTCTAACTAACTGTCTTGTCTATGGATCCATAGTATGTATCTGTCAGTCTGTCTGTCTTCTTATCATTTCATAATGTCTGCCTCCATGTCCGATTGCAATTTTAGTTCTACAAACATTTCTCAGTCAGAGCTGCTCTGGAGACAGAAATAATCTGATTGTTAAACCTCAGTGGGCGGAGCCAAAGATCCACAGTTTTTCTGACTAAGTAACATTCGACTGAAGCTCAGTGAAAAGACAAGAGGTAAGAGAGGAGGAAGCTAATATTATGAAGCCTAGCACTGTTGCTACTAAGTGAAAATATTGAATCTAGCCTAAGTTATCTAGTTTAGCTAGTTAGCTAGCTGACCTTCCAAGTTCAAACTAGCCATACTAGCCTATAGCTGTCTACTTAGCTAGCTGCTGACCTTCAACCTCATGAAGCCGTGGTCATGAATCAGTGAAAAAGAAGTCACTGCCATTTTTTTTAATATTTTGACCAGAGTTCCTTCTTTGCCATTCAAGTTTGCCAGTTGGCTAACTTGCACACGGAAAAACTGTGGTTCTTTGGCTCCGCCCACTGAGGTTTAACTCAACCAATCCAGAGAAGATCTGCTTCCAAGAAATGTTTGTAGAAAACTACTAGTCTCCTCTTGCTGCATGTCTGCCTGCATGTCTCATGTATTAACCCTGGTCTATATTCTGAACTTCCAGAAGTGTAACAGGACTACAGTACATGCCTCTCATTCTGTCCTTCTGCACGCCTGCATGCTGCTGTGTATTAACCCGGTCTACGTTGTGAACAGCCCCTCTTATCGTTCCAGAGATGCTCAGTGTAACCGGATGCTACCGTCGGTGAAAGACAACAGCGGCAGCCACGGATCACCCATCAGCGGCAAACTGGAGGGGATCTTCTTCAGCTGCAACACAGAGTTCAACACAGGAAAACCCCCCCAGGACTCCCCGTATGGACCCTACCGCTTCCAGGTACAGCGCTACTGGAGAAACCATTGAGGCTAACGGATATTCTTGGAGGGAGACTCTGCACTGTGTGTTCATACGTTCATACATACATTGTTAAAGGCTGTAATATTTATTTTCTTACAGGTCCAAGCAGACATCCTCTTCAACCAAAACACCAACATCTACTTCGGGGATTTCTACTGCATGTACACGGCGTACCACTACGTCATCCTGGTCCTGGCTCCCGAGGGGTCCAAAGGAGACTCCTTCTGTAAAGGGAGGTTACCGGCACTGGACAGATCCAATAACTGCTTCCTGACCTGCGTCGAACAGGAAGACGGGTCGCTGTCTTTCCGTCACGCCCAGGATGTGATCCTGGAGGTGATCTACACGGAGCCGCTGGATCTGTCGCTGGGAACGGTAGCGCAGATCAGCGGGCACCAGCTCATGAGCCTGTCCACCGTCAATGCTAAGAAAGACCCCAGCTGCAAGATCTGCAACATTAGTGTGGGACGTTAGCTTGATTGTTTGGCCGGCTAACTAGCTAACCTGCTAATCACTGACTTGATGGCTAGAAGGTGGCTAACTAGCTACTAGCTAAGTTCACCACCTGCTCATTGCTGGATTGATGGCTAGCTAGTAGCTGGCAAGCAAACTGTCTAATTGTTGGCTACCTATTTGCTGAAGTTTGTAGCTGGGTTATTGGCTACGTGGCTAGTGGCTAATTAGCTAACCAGCTAACACTAATGTAGCTCTTAACCCACCACTCCTCCCCTTCATCTTGGCTGCTTTTTCGCTACAGAACCAATTTTACTGTAAAGCTTTTTAATTTGTATAATTAACTTATTTTAATGCCAAAAGTAGGATATTAACTTGCTTGACTCTCCTCAACAAAGAGCTCTCTAAAACTGTCAACCGCAATCCAAATAAAGATTGTTCCTAACCCTAAAGTCTTATGAAAACAGCAACTTGTGAAAGTAAAATAGTTTTTCAATAACTCTTTTATTAGTTATTTTAGTATATTTACACCAGTGTTTAAAGCGACAATATGAAACTTTTTGCCGTGTATCGTTAGTCCCGCCTGACCAAGGTAACTGCCATCTGTAAAACCTCCACAGGCGAAGGTGAAGCAGCCAATCTGCAATAAAAAAAGGAACACTGATGTTTACTGTTTTGGAACGGGCACGTTTAGCTTCTCTGTTCTTTAGTTTTTACTGTTTTCCTCCATTGTCGTTGCTATGACTTCCCTGCGCTGTTGTTGCTAGCCTTACCTTGATAGCCACAACCAGCTCACCACTGGCCACGCCCACTGCAAATGGTATACTCCCAAAACCATCATGAACATCACTGAGAAGTCAGGCAAACAGGGGGATTTAGGCATGAACACACGGGGTCACAGACTGATAATCTATATTCCTTTGTTATTTTAATGTACACAAAAATTGCATATTGCAGCTTTAAATATCTTTTGGTGCTCTATCTGGACACAACCTTGAGAAATCTACATTAGCATTTTAAGGCTAGGAGGTGTAAATTTTCATAATGCGTCATACCTGGAGGATTTTGAATGTCTGCAACTGCAAGACTAATATTTACTATCCATCCATCTGATAGCAGCATGTGGCCACATACGCTACAAAGCTTCCTAGCAAACCGCAGTCTCCTCTTGTCCTTTCCTATCCCCCATAGCTCAAAGTAGATTTAAAATTACTGTACATGTATTACTATTTTTGTATCCAGGGGGTTTAAGGGATTTGGGGGGGTCTGGGGGTTGTGGGTGGACTGTTAACACTACAACACACACATTTGAGAACAGGCCAAGGTTAAAGGACAGTTTGTGTGTTGAAGAATAATATCAGTGTTTTTGACATGAGGGTGTGTTAATTCAGCTTGTGTTATAGCACAATGTAGCAAAAAAGACACCGCTGAGTTAGCATGGCATTTCCATCAAATGTGGTGATTTAATTTTATTCTTGTTTGAGGCATCTATGTAGGACTGTTAAATACAGTATCTCAGCAATGATAGAAAAGTGAGGTATTAACTCCTGTCAAGCCAAGAATTACATTTTCATCAAATGTGCCGATCTTGGCGGTATGTTTTTTAGGCGTCTCTGATGCATTTTCAGACACAATAGAACCTCATGGATGCTAAATATCTCACTAACAAAAAAGAACAATCGTCCTCTGAGGTATTATCTTTTATCAAGCCAAGATAAATTTAGGACTCACACGCCAAAAGCGCTAAACTGTCTTAAACAATGAAACACGTCTGCTCCTCTAACCGCTCTTAGCAAGCTGTGATTCTTCTGACTTCTGCTGACTGTTTCTGGCACTTCTTAGAGCTACAATTAAATATCATTTTATTTTTCTTGCTTTTTTTTTTGCCAAAGGTAACAAACCAACTGATCAAGCAGCTAACAGACAAAATAAATGGTAACTGCTTGTTCAAGACAGAATGGATTTGTATTATTCTATGTAGTGATGATCTGATATGGCCAAATGCACAGTGAGGTTGTTTGATTGAATGGAGAGGTTGTATCTCAGTAAACTGATGGACAACTAATATATCGCAAATTAATCACTTGACTGTTCATTTAACAAAGCAAACGGCAACAAAACACACTGTAACTGCTGACGTCAAAATCTGTGACTGCTTCATGTCTTTCAAAGAGCTGAAATTTAGTAATGTTCAAACATAATTTCAGTTTCCAGCATCAGAAAATTAAACAGTGGGTTCATTATCAGTTGAACATGAGTGTATAAGGCCAACATGTTTGCTCAATCCCTCCAGGATCTTGCAATTTTCCGATTGCAAGATTATTTAGGCAAAAAGACGATTTACAGCACAAAACCCCATGTACTGTAAGAAAAAATCCATGTGAAGTACCACAGCATTGACAAATCATCTTAACTTTTAACACAATAAACAAATCAAATTAATTGCTAATGAGCTGATGATTGTCACCTTGATTCAAAGTTTTTATCAATCCTCAAACTTTCCCTACATGTCTTTACTTGACATGTGATGTCATGAAATGTAACATGGACACTGCTGATGTTCATTGGTTGTTGTGAAGATCAAAGCTGTGGCCCTTTGATGACGGGACGGTCACCAGGTCAACATCCCACCCCTGATTCTTGCAAATGAGCACAGAAAACGCTGCAAACTGCCCTGCAAATTTTTCAAAAGGTTTGCTCCAAATTCAAGTCTTTTTGGTCCTAATCACAGAGAAACTGCAATATCTCGGAGGGATTGATTGTTACTGTAGTTAATGACCATCTGAGTATGGTCAGATGTAGCTGCAGCATGCTTTTGATACTTCAACTTAAAATTATTTATGTCACATAATTGATTTCATCATTTTGTTTGTTTGCAGTGTTCTGTTATTTATTCTTACACATACTAAAAGGTTATGTTGTGTTGATCTAACATAATAAAAATGACACAAAAAAAAATGGTTTATAGCAAAAATATTTATTTTCAACTTGTCTGTATAGAAAAGAGTCAAGCAAACCAGAACTGCACAATACAGGGACAGTTTTTGATCATAGCAAGGGAGCAGAGATTTTGAAACCATGAATAATTCTCTAGCAAAAACAAGAATAAAAACATCGACACCGACGTGCACCGAAACCCAACATCCAACAGTTTAGGGTGGAAAACCACAGAGTTTGTGAAGATTTAAGGATTTTTAGAACTTTAGAGCACTTCAGTCACCATATCACATACAGTGTAATTAGCATTTTGTTTCTTCGCATAGCCCTCTGAGTCAAACATACATATTTCACCAGAGATTTCAGAATACAGAGACAAGCAGGACTGGAACCTCGAGCAGAAAGTGTCCGGCTCAAAGACACTTCGACAGGGACAGACACTTATGGATATTGTGGGAATCAAACCTCCTGTTATGCAGTCACACTATAGAAGATCAGGGTAAAAATTTCACCCTTTTCAGTTTTTCTCAAAGGTTTTGTTAGGACACCAAAATAAAATTTGGCTGCTTCGTGCTTTAAGTGGTGCACTGATATTTTGAATTTTAGTTCGTTATGGAGGGCTTTCGGGTGATGTAACACACCCTCTGGCGGCCATATTGGAGGTCCTCAGTTGTGGGGCAACTGGCTCTGAACAGCTTGTGTTTCTAAACATACAGCTTGGCCGTCTCAACAGAACTGAAAAGACATGTTAATTTATGAGCTGGTTTTGTCTGGGAACTGATTTTGCCACATCGATTTTGTGTTCAGTTAGCTTATTAGCTAGCTATTCAATATCTAGTTAGCTGTCCCGTCATTGTCTTTACACTAGCTAGCTAACGTATCTAGTAGCAGCTAGCGTTAGCATGTTCACATTAACATCAGTGTGTTTGCTGGCTAGTTAGCTAGCTAACAGTTTGTTCAGGTTAACTGAGCTGACTCTTCTCAAGCTACAACTCAGAGTGTTTTGGAGTAGAGACTAGGGCTAAAGACAAGACAGTTTACTGTGTCACAGTAACCAAATCCACCTTATCACACTATTCACTTTTACTGAGAACGTTACTGAATGGATCTACAGCCACACCACAACAAGCTGACTCAGCTGCTCTCTGTTTCTAGTCTGACACAACTGAAAATCCTCTATTCTTCACTGAATATTTGATGGGAAAATATTTGTAGATTTGTCCTGTTTCACTAAGATGGCGGGTTAGCATGGTTAGCATTCCAAATTTCGAAACCAAGAACCCCAAAGAAAACATTTGTCCCCCCACCAGTTTATTTGCATAGTAACTTAATTGGACTTAAGTTTTTGTAGTTAAAGATTGTGTCTTTTCTGGATTGTGTCTTTAAATCAGTTCATGGACTCTGTGAGAAATTTTGAAATGAGGTCCCACTCCTCAGTGTGCTGTATCTAACACAGATTACAACTGTTATTATCCCACTGAAAACCACACCTTGCAGAAGAAAACGTGAAGAGTTTATTTCCAAAATGCGAATATCCATAATTGAAAGAAATTAAAATAGATAATACAAACCATTTCGCAAAGTTCATCATTCAATATCTGTAAAATCTAGACCGTAAAAGTGTTTTGTCAACCAAGGACTCAAGTTATCTTCTTCAGAAAGGACCTCAAGTTACATCTTTTAAAATGTACCTTAATTTGTTTAAATTTGTGTAATCTCAAAAGTCAGATTTTAATATTACCTTATTAATCAGGATGAATTCAACTCTGGGTTACCGGGAATTAAATTTGTGTTATCGATCGTTTTATGACAGTAGGCGTCTCTTTGGTCAAACGGTGGATTTCACATTTTGGAATGAAACTCTTAATTTCACTAGTACAACTCTTTGCTACCATGCAAAAACAGAAGAAATTAAATTCTATCAGTCTGAATACAGTAGAAACCATTCTGACAGGGATTCATGGGATCGTGTCTGACAGGTACAAAGGTACAGAGAGACAGAGATTGTTTGGGTTCATCACTCTAGGATCTAGATGGTATATAATCTTAGATTTTACACATTTTTCACATTAACTTTTGACATTAAGACTTTACTCATTCGAGAATACTTTAAAAATACTGCACAGTTCCCTTTCACTTGTAATCTACTGGAGTACAAACAAGACCATGTATTATTACTCACATTTAGGGAATCTTTGAGTGTGATTTTTGGCGTTTGGTTGTTCAGCCCCGCAACTTGCAGCCCTTGAACACAACACTAACACTGACACAGTAGAGAGACGCAATAACATTTACCTACAGAGACTAACTTTTTTTGTCAGTAAGCTACAGTGTCTGGTAAATTACACAATTCACCACTCACGATTTTAGGATAGTATAGTGTTAATTTCCCTAATTTCCCTGTACAGGAATAGCCACTTATCCCAGAAACATGCAAATATTTCTAGCTCTGATATATGTTGACAAATGATTTATTTAACTGTTGGTAGATTCAAATAGTCTGCATACATGATGTGCAAATGTAAACGCAATATAAAGTGTTGTATGCCTGCATATGCGCTTCCACCAGCTCCAGTTTCCATGTGTTAGTCCAAGAATCTTGTGAACTCTAAATGCAGAGTTGGATCAAATTGCATAATGGATTCAGGCTTTGGCTAAAAATAAAGTCATTTTTTTTTAAATAAAGTGCCATGTAGATTATATAGTAAATATGACGTAAATATGATGTCTATATTTCTCTATAATTGCTCCATGTTGTTGTTTTTTTCATAATAAGGAATATTTTTACATATTTGATCTAACAATAATTCGTACATTGCCTCTTTGTCCCGAACAGGTCCAGTTTATAAATGGCCCCTTCCAAAAGCTAAAGCTGCCATCCCAGATCCCAGTTCACTTACCTATTCACCCACTGCAAGGCACTCTGGATAAAAACATCAGCTAAATTGGATAAAATATGAATGTAAACTTTGCCAGCCCTTTAAGAAGTAGATTGAGACTCCTGAATCTTGTTTAATTTCTTTTTTTATTCACGTTTAAAAGTTGGCATGGCTAGCCAATGCAGAAGTCCAGCGATGACATACAGGCTGACGAAAAGTGAGGAGACATACAGTACCAACTATCTACAGTTTAGACATTTAACTGATGCTCTTATCCAGAGTGAGTTAGGGTGTGATTTGCTGTATTTTTGTATTTGGTTCGTTTAGGTTCACACTGACCAAATACAAGACAACCAGGGCTTGTAAACAAAAGTCACATGACTTACAAGTAGCTTGTTTATTGGACAGTTTTGTCCACCTGTCATCCTGCCAGGTTAGAGATTTAGCTGACAGAACTGCTTGCTTGCAACATCCGTCTCCTTCTATACCCATAATAATCCCAATTGCATTTTGGGGTGGTTTCCTGCACCTGGTCCAGAGTACGTTCTAACTCCTAAGGAACCGCACCGTAGTTCTCTCTGTGCCGTTATTTGGAGTTCAAAGGTCATTGATCTCACCTGGACAAACCAACCAATTGAAGGAGGAAACACTGCAGAGTTCAGATAAACTGCTTCAAACATGCTTGTTGTGAACGCACCTTTACAACAAGTGAACAGGTAGGAGGTTCTTGTCTTGCTTAGGGACATTTGGCTGTTGATGGACACATAAGCCGCTGCAAGGACTGAACCTTCTATTTCAAAGGAAGCCATTCATAAAGCAGACTTCTTCTTTTGTTCTTCCACAAACCCAGCAACTGAGATTAAAGTGCTTTCAGTGTCAGTTTGGCACACACACATTCACACACAACTAGTCTGGTAGAAAATATTTTTTGGTCCACAGGTCTAGCACTCGTCCACGATGGAAAGGATACAAGTTTTAAATTACACTTGGAATGGTACTGTGGAGCTTTACCCCTAAAAAGTTCCCAGTCTCTCAAGATTGGAATAAATGCGGTTGTAGAAAATAATCCACACTTTAGGATGCAAGTAGACAAACGCACACTTTAGGATGCTGGTATACAAGCAGTAGAGACTAGAGAGAAGAGTCTTGGTCTCTTTTTTGAGTGAAATTAGAAAAGTATAATAGAGTATGTACACTATGTTTATACAAAATGTACACTTTGGAGAGGAGGGACTGAGAAGGAGTCTTTGATTTGATTATTTTCAGAAAAACTCCAACTCTAATGAGGCCAATGCACAAACGCACCCAACTATCCAGCTATAGTCTTTGCTAGTGTGAATGACAGCTGTAACACAGTTATGGAAGTTTCACCCACATGATAGCCAGTGGCTAGTGCTTTTCAGAAAGGGCTTGTGTAAATTTGATGTACTCAGGTATAATTCAATGCAGATGTTCTCAGATTGTAGTTCAGGTCCATTTCTCAGAGGGATCTTGGTCTGTCATTGATCTTGGTCTTGCATTCTCAGTGGCATGAATGCAAGTGGACAAGTATGCATCTTGAAGTGTACACTTGAGGGTACAAGGGTAGATCAGAGGCTCCGTTCACACTGCAGCTGAAAGTTTCCCAATTCTGATTTATTTTTTCAGATCAGATCCCGAGGCATGCAACCTTCTCACAACTTCCTGTCCTGATGAAGACTTTAGGGTCGAAACGCATTGGTTCTAAGTTTTTTAAGTTTTTTAGATTCAAAGTTTTCTTATTCTTATTGGATTTAGAGAGCCTTGGACTTTGTGTAAACAGCTCAAGAGTTTACTTTCTTCTCACTGGAGGTTTTCATTCTTAGTGCTGGTATCTCAGTTGTTTTCTACAGATCTGGTTCTTGTTTCCAATGAGCACCCTAAGGACTTTTTTCTTGCTCCACAAGAGCACCGAGTGTTGCTTCTGTCTATGTGCAGCTTGTATGTGAACTGAAAATCAGAATTTGTCAGCGTTACCATGAATGAGTAAATTTTGCGTCATTCACCTGAGACAACTGTCATAATTTTGTCATCTTGATTGAGCAGCGTAAGCATGGAAGACAACGAGACACAACAATGGAAAAAAGTCAAAATAGACGACTTGATTGGTATTTGGGAAGCCGCCTCAATTCAGTCAAAACTCAAAGGCATAAACTAACCGAAATGTGTTGAAACAAGCAGAACAAGTGTAGGTACAAAAACAGATGTGACGTCTTTTGTTAGTGTTCATATTGGTATCAGATATGGTTTCCATCTTAGAATAAATTTGAGTACTCGTCAATAAAAAAAATCACGTATGAGCAGCAATCTAGCACGAAGGTCTGCAGTGTGAACGTAGCTATAGTCTCCTGTTTCTCTCTCAAGGATACAAGTGTACTCCCAAGGGTGCAAGTGTGCACTTAAGTGCTTGCATACTAGTGTACTCTCACAAATACAAGTGTACACTTGAGGGTAAAAGGGTGGATCAGAGTCCCCTTTCCCTTAAGTGTACCGGTGCACTTAAGGGCACATGGGCAGATCAGAATTTCTTCTTCTCCTCTGAAATATACAAGTGAACACTTTGGAGCAGACGGATGGGAGGGAGGTGGCGTCCATTATCTCTCACATGGTTTTGGTGACTTCTTGTTTGCTGAGCAGGACTTCCAGCAGGCGGAGTTTGGCCTTTAGCTGTTTGTACTCCTGGTATTCCTCCGACATGGGCGTACGATCCTCTTTTTGGCAGGTTCTGTCAGTAAACATAAGAACAGATCAATATAAACCAGGGATGTGGACGGGAATACAAAAAGCAGGAAAACAGTAACTTGAGAAATGAGTACGGACTGCGTGTCCAAAAAAGTTCAGACACGGAGGAAACTTTAAAAATGACATCCCTGATGAACAGCTGACATTTAGCCTTGAAGTGTTTGAATGCCTCATCTACAGGGACCCAGAACCCCAAAACCCAGACATGAATATTAATATAAACAGTGATGAACAATTATAACTCTGCCATTATCAAGGAAATGAGTGGCTCTGCAGGCCTTGGTACGCTAGAGTGAAAATTCCCCAAAGCATTTCCATCACCATCAACATCAGTGTTGCCCTCTAAACCTCAGACATTATTGTTATAATACTTGGGAAATCTTTTTTTGTTGCTCTTTTGTCTTTTTGAGATGAGATAACGATTACAAAAAATGCAAAGTGATTAAAAAAAACCCAGCTTTAAACAACAGTATCAGTATTGTAATACATAACATGCTGAACATATGAATACGCTTTGTTCCATGGGCAGACATTTAATGTAAACATGTAAATACTATATATACTATATATGTATACATACATACATAGACATAAAAACCTGCTATGCTACCTACTGTGGCTGTTCATTATAAAATGGTGGGATCGTGAGAGAAGTCAAACACAAACTGAAATCTTACTGAAATAGTTTTATACATCGGTGTGTATCAGAAATGATGGGAAAATGTATTTTATTTTCACCAATGTATTCGCAGATATATTAGGTACATACTTTCTTAGATGTTTCTTTATCTGGCCCTCGGTATTTTGTGTTGCTTTGATTGCTGCCAAATTAACACAAGCCACAGGGCAAATGCTGGTAAAATGTGGCTGTGTCTGGGAAATCTGTTTATACTACCAGACACTTTTACTATAAGTTACTATTCGATTATAACAAAAATATTCAGCTGGTAAAATGGTGGCTGGTGAATTTTGGGACCCGCGCTGAACAGTCTCTTAAGGGAATCAGTCTCATTAATCGCAATACACAATTCATTGCAAATATCCTCAGTCAAGCAATTTGTTGTTTTTTCTGGAATTTTACTGGCACATTAAAATCCTAAGCTAGTGTATTCAAAACACCTAGGTATTATATAGGTTATATAGTTATATAGGTATATAAAAGTTATCATAGCACAGTATGCAGTATGATGCAAGATGTCAGATGCAGCCAATATGTCCAATATGGCTCTTTTTCTGATGTGGATCTCCTTCCATCCTGCATGACGCTAGATCTTTGTTATCAGTAGTATAGATTTTTATATAGGCCCCTCATTCTTATGTAAATTCTGCTTTTATTTAGTTTTTAAGTGTGAGCAAGAATATCATAAACTCAACTTAAACTCATGACCATTTGGATGTAGCTGAAAGTGATAATCAGGTGCCTGTGATGCACCAGGATGCAGGTTTGAATCCCGGCCCTCCCTCCCTGTCTGGCTGATATTACTGTTGTCAGCGGAGTGAACTTAAAGTGACGTCAAGTGACAGCAAAATTCAGATTTAGCTCCCTGTGAAAAGTACCTGCTATTCTGACTGGAAACAAATGTTCCTGCTAAAGGGGTGTGGGAGGAACTCAGACTGCAATTCAACATGATGGGGTAAAGACATTTGCACACACACACACACACACACACACACACAGCTCCTATAGACAGCTCCATTTGGATGTTGGCGTTCAAAAGAAAAACAAAACTGTCACTATCTCGCCTTAAAACCAAATGCGTGATTTGGAGAAAAGAAGAAAGGAAGAACAAACTACTCTTGGAGGCTGACGATCCTCCAAGCTATCTTCTTCATGTTCTTCTTCTGGTGCATAAAAGGCAATGTGATTTGGCAGAAAATCTTCATCAGATTCAAAACTCAGACAGATGCATGAGGTCTGAATCTTCAAGGACTTTGTGTTACGTTTTCCTCTGAGCTAAAAACTGACAGACTTGTTAAGTTATTTTCTCATTTTATTTAGGATTTTTTTTTTAGTGAAATCATCTCACTGTACTGGCAGATAATTTTACCTTTTCCCAGGAGAATGTAATTTGTTTCAGGACATTTTCTTGGTAAAAGTGAAATTGTCTTGGAGAAAGCTTCTTGTTTCCAGATTTTCTTCATTGTTTTATGATGATTTCTTGAAAGAAGAAGTCATATTGGCATGAATCAAGTGAAATTTACTGAAAGCAGCAGATTATCTGCCAGTGCAGAGAGAGAATTTGACTAAATTTGAAAAATATCATGAAATAAGCTGATAGGTCTGGAGACAAGAGAACATCACTGGACAGCTTGTACAGTGTACTCTGACACTCATGACACTTTAACTTTAAGATCATTTCAATCCAGTTTCCTGTTAGCACTGGATCTTAAAAACGAATCGAAACTCCTAAGGGGGCTTGAACACAACCTTCAGAAATCCAATTAAGTTGTAAGAGGTTAAGAGGTGGACTTCTTCCGTTTGTGGAGACATCTGATCTCTGTCTAAAAAGGGAAAAAATCAGACACCATGTGGTTTTTCTCGGCCACAAGAGGATCAGATTCACATTAGCTGAGTGTGATCAGATCTGTGCTGAAAATCATTTGTCTTGTGCCTGCGGACACAGAGCCGCTCTCTCTCTCTCCCTCTCACCTTCCAGTCTGTCGGTAAAACTCCTCCTCAAACTCCCTCAGGCCTTTGCGCCTCCTCTTCTTCTCCTCCCTCGTCTCCCTCAGACTCTCCAGCAGCTGAGACCTGGCGGGTTGGGAGGAAAACAGTGAGGTGGTGGTGAATAAAAAGGAGGGTAAACAACCACCAAAAAAAAATCAAGGTAATTTCAAAGCTTTAAAGGGGCATTAAGAAGTCTATGACACTTCATTGGCCTCTAGTGGTGACCGGTAGGAATTGCAACAACATCGACAGAACTTCTCCTTCTCTCTCTGGCACAAAGAAGAAGAGGTAAGAGAGGAGGAAGCTTTGCTCTGGAGGCAGAAATAATCTGATTGGTTGAGTTCAACCTCAGTGGGCGGAGCCAAAGAACCACAGTTTTCCTGGCTAAGTAACATCAGACTGAAGCTCAGTGAAAAAGACAAGAGGTAAGAGAGGAGGAAGCTAATATTATGAAGCCTAGCGTTCTGCTGCTAACTGAAAAAATACAATATATCCATACTGAGTTATCTAGGTTAGCTAGTTAGCTAGCTGACCTTCAAGTTCAAACTAGCCGTACTAGCCTATAGCTATCTAGGTAAGCTAGTTAGCTAGCTGCTGACCTTCAACATTATGATGCCATGGTCATGAATGAATGAAAAAATAAGATATTGCATTTATATTTTATTGGCCAGCGTTCCCTCTTTGCCAGTTAGCTAACTTGCGCTCTGAAAAACTGTTTCTTTGACTCCGCCCATTGAAGTTTAACTCAACCAATCAGATTATTTCTGCTATTTTCAGCTCTGCCTCTGAGAAATATTTGTAGAAGTAAAACTCCAATGTTTGTGGCATGTTCTTCCAAACGTGTTATCTACAATTTAAATTTTGTGGAAATACACAATGTCTACGAAGAGATAAAACATGATAGACAGATAGGCAGGTGGATAAATAATAACAGATAGATCCATACAGCACATACATGCATACATGAACACATACACACATACACACCTTGAGGCTTCGTGCAGATTGGCCATGGTGACAGCAGGTTGTTGACGGACAGCCTTCACCTCGTCCAACGGGGACACGAAGGCGGGGTCACTGTCCCGGTCGCTGTCCTCCTCATTGGCCGCTGGCCGGGTCACTCTGCGGGGGGGCGGGACCGGTCGATGATAGACGGGGGAATCTTCATCAGAACCTTCCTCCTCCTCCTGTGGCACAGAACCAGTCAGACACAACAGTTACCCAGATTAGAATCATTTAAATTAGAGGACAGACTACAGGTACAATCAATTAATTTCTCTTGACGTATTTAAAGGTGCAGCATGAAGCGTTTTAATGCATCAGTATATCATTATCAGATTAATACTGATACCTTATTCTAATGACTGTAAACAAATGAGTGCATGTTGGAGACGATTGTTCTCCTCTCTCTCACTCCAGTAGTATCGTTAGTTCTAGTGTTTCTCCACATTAAGACTACATTTCCCATCAGCCCTGTTGCTTGTGTGTGTATGTGTGTGTGTGTGTGAGAGAGAGAGAGAGAGAGAGAGAGTGCATGTGCCACTGTTGGTGTGTTATATTCCTGGTCAAACAGTAGATAATCAGTAGATCAAGTGTGTGTGTGTGTGTGTGTGTGTGTGTGTGTGCGTGTGTGTGTGTGTGTGTGTGTGTGTGTGTTTGTGTGTGTGCGTGTGTGTGTGTCTCACTATAGTCGTGATGGTCGGACTGGCACACAGTAGATGTTTGATCATCTGGTATCTGTCATACAGAGGCTTTACCAGGTTTCTCTCCTGTTTAGTTCCCTGAGAGAGAGAGAGAGAGAGACAGAGACAGAGAGAGAGACAGAGAGAGAGAGAGAGAGAGAGAGAGAATCGACAGATATAATGAGATGAATAGCTCATATAAATAAAGATATGGATCCATAAATATATTTAAAAATCACGTATGAGCATTCTCTGCCATTCCAAAATGACTGTAAAGCGCGGTGTTGAGTAATAACACATTACTGTCATAAAAAAGATGAAATTGCACAATCAATCAATGCCAAAATCGATGGAGACTGAATGAAGAAAAACACGGATCTTGCAGAACATGGATCACCACTTTAACTGTTTCAGGTATTTTACAACAACTTCAAATGTGACTCAGCCAATCAGAACAGAGGACCGCAGCTGTCCATCTTATAAATTGCAGTAACTCTTATTATATATTGTTATAACTCACTAGATATGTATTCTGCATGCTGTCTGTGGCTTACCGGTCGACCGTGCAGACTCTCAAAGTACAGCAGGCATTTCTGCAGAGTGATCTTCTCCAACACCATCTGAGCCTGGGTCATCTCCTGCACACACACACACACACACACACACACACACAGGGACTGGGTGAGTCTGAGACACACACACACACACACACACCACTACGAAACCAAACCCCTTAATTTTATCCCTGAAATGTTCTTAATTCCTCATTAAATAATCATTAATTATCCATTAAAAATAACACAGCTTTAATAAAATAAAGTTAGTATCATGGGTTTTTAAGGCATTTATTCATGGGTTGATTCACAGAGACACTAGAAATTAAGGGATTTTTCCTGCCATTTGTGCAGGTTTACAGGTTATTAATTAATTATTAATAGAAAGTTCCTGTCTCCCTGAATTTTACATTAAATTAGAAAGAAAGGAGTCAAACATTAAGAGGAGTTTAAGGAGGTTTCGGTGGGGTCTCCTCCATTAATAACTCCCTTAACTCAATTTAGGGGGATTTTGCATGAATTAAGGGGTGAATTCATGTAAATGTAAGGTTATTTTGAGGGATTACTGGTTGGTAGAGACACACACACACACACACACACACCTTCATGTTGTCGGGCAGGCCCAGCGCCTGTCTCTTCTCCCTCAGTCGTCTGAACAGCGACTCGACGGTTTCCTCCAGGCTGGGTTTGTGCTCCGCTGCCCCCTGCTGGCCGGAGCCCACCCTGCAGGAGTTCACACCACAGACAGACCGGTCAGTGAGTACAGACACAAACCAGCCTGAGGAGGTCTGACCGCAGCACACAGGACTGTAACATATTATAACATACTTTATAACATGCCATACTACAACTTTCTATACATATAACATTCCATAACATGACATACCATACTGTAACATGATGTAACAGTATGGTATGTCATGTTATGGAATGTTATATGACATACCATACTGTAACATGATGTAACACAACATAAAACATAGCAATCTAATCTGAACTAAACTAAACTAATATAAACTAATCTAATCTAATCTAATCTAATCCAAAAAGAGAGTAGCTGTGTCTTCTTGTTACCTGCAGATCTCGTTGTTCTCCCGGCCGTCCGGCTCCTTGGACTCAAACACAGACTGTCTCAGCTTCAGCTCTGCAGAGACACCAGGCTGAATGTGACTGACTTTAATGACAAAATGATTTCATATGATCACACACAGTCAGTCAGTCCAGTGAATAACTAATAATAATAACTAATATCTTGTTATGTATCGCCACCAGTGAACCAGGTCAAACTCCTTGTACTCGGCAAATTAAACTGATTCTGTTTTTCATCTGCAGATCGCCTTAATATAATTTCCTTATTGAACCAGTGAACTGGGGAGACTAATTTGAAAATGACTCTGTATAATAATAATATAATTTTACATCATAATACATCATTTCAGCATTATAATTGCTATGATATATATAAAAAAAAAAGAAATTCTGTGTGATGCCTCAATATCAAATTTCAAAATTAACATTGAGCTATGTGGGTAAAAGAGCCTGAAATAAATATATGTAATTGAGCTTGATATACAGTAAATAGAGAGCCTGATATATGACTGTTTCTTTTTTTTTTAAACCTTTAATTTGTCTGATTGAATGGAAATGATTATACATGAGAATACGTCTATTCCAAAATAATAATATAAATAATCCTATCAATCCAATTTGATTGTCAATTTTGCCATCAGTGTCTCTAAAATATTAAGGATCCAGTATTTAAAAGTGTTGCCGTTTAGTCTACCAAGGACTTTATTTACCTGCAATGCTTTAAAAGACACTATATCTTATTTTGTATATGTGACATCAGTCATTCTGTAAAAGTAAATGTCACTTTTTTTAAATAGCAGGTGTCTCATTTGGGAACAACACTGTACAGAGAGATAGAGAGACAGTAA
>NC_136016.1:23391378-23403878 GCF_048128805.1 Centroberyx gerrardi
TACTGCTGCTACTACCGGTTTGTTTGGGATAAGCAGAGGAACTGTTGAAGACTCTTCCACAGATGTGTTCATGTGTGTGTTGGTGTGTGTCTTCAGGTCTTGTTGTACCTTGTAGTTCATCTCGTGTTCGAATCGCTCCTCAAACTTCCTGACTTTCTTCTTCAGGGTCTGGATGTGTCGGGTGAGGAGGGGGATGGAGGGAGGACACTCTTCTTCTGCTCCCTCCGCTCTGCCGCGCCCCGAGACCTGGAGAGAGAGGGAGAGAGAGGGGGGGGGGGGGGGGGGGAGGAGAGAGAGAGAGAGAGAGAGAGGGAGGAGAGAGAGAGAGAGAGGGGGGGGAGAGAGGGAGAGAGAGAGGGGGGGAAGAGAGAGAGAGAGAAAAAGAGGGAGAGGGAGGGAGAGAGAGAGAGAGAGGGAGATGGAGTGAGAGAGAGAGAGGGAGGGAGAGGGAGGGAGGAGAGAGAGAGGGAGAGAGAGAGACAGAGAGAGAGAGAGAGGGAGGGAGGGAGAGAGAGAGAGAGAGAGAGGGAGAGAGAGAGAGGGAGAGAGAGAGAGGCAGAGACAGACAGAGAGAGAGAGAGAGGGGGGGAGAGGGGGGGTAGAGAGAGAGAGGGAGGGAGAGGGAGGGAGAGAGAGAGAGGGGGAGGGAGAGACAGACAGAGAGAGAGGGGGGGAGAGGGGGGTAGAGAGAGAGAGGGAGGGAGAGGGAGAGAGAGAGAGAGAGGGAGGGAGAGAGAGAGAGGCAGAGACAGACAGAGAGAGAGAGAGAGAGAGAGAGAGAGGGAGGGAGAGAGAGAGGGGGGGAGAGGGGGGTAGAGAGAGAGAGGGAGGGAGAGGGAGGGAGAGAGAGAGAGGGAGGGAGAGAGAGAGGCAGAGACAGACAGAGAGAGAGAGAGAGGGGGAGAGGGGGGTAGAGAGAGAGAGAGAGAGAGAGGGAGGGAGAGAGAGAGAGGGAGGGAGAGAGAGAGAGGCAGAGACAGACAGAGAGAGAGAGAGAGAGAGAGAGGGAGGGAGAGAGAGAGAGAGAGGGGGTGTGAGACAGAGGAAGAGAGAGAGAGAGAGAGAGAGAGAGAATGTGTTTAGAAATTGTCTTTAGTTGCATAGAACACACACACACACACACAACAACACACTACAAGTCAGCTTTTAAAACCAAAAAGGAAAGCATTTCATTTCTCACATTACGTCTTTGTTCTCTTTTCTCCTTTATATCGGACTTTGTGACATTTAAAACTGAATTACTAATGTGATGATATTTTGTGTGTTTTATCTTCAGAAGCTGTTTGTTGCAGACAGAGCGCCTGCTGAGGAGACTTTACAGAAATGTTTTAAAATGTCACTGTGTTCCTCCAACCACTGAGACGTCACAGATCCTCTGCAGCAGAACACAGAGCCGTTTAGGTTTCAGGTTCAGGTTTTTACGCAGACGAAGAGGCATTTTCATCTTCATTTTCTCTCCTACATCTGTCTGGTGTTGTGGTGACTCTCTGTGAACCGGACTGGGCGGTAAAGTGACCATCAAACCATTTTAGTCCATAGGCGTACACGAAACAATTAGTCCAGTGTCAACAGAAAATTCACTGATTATAATTTTGCTAATCGATTAATCGTTTTAGTCATTTATAAAGTAAAAATACCAAACATTTCTCTGGTTACAGCTTCACAAATACTAAGATTTGCTGCTTTTCTCTGTTTCATCTCATTATAAAATTTATACTTTGTTTTGGGAGTCAGACATTTTCAGAATCACTTTGGGCTCCTGGATATTTGTCATTATTTTTGACATTTTATACACTAAATGATTAATCGATTGATCGAAAACATAATAGATAATGAAAATAATCGTTAGCTGCAGCCCTACAGATGCGTATCTATATGCATCAGGTGTGTGTTTTTATGTATATGTACTTGTATGTATGTTTGTAGATGTGTGTGGGTGTGTGTTCATGTTATCATGTTCTGTATTGTTCACTAGTATTTTCACTAGTTTTAAATTTTTTGGATTCATTTTTGTTATGTATGATTTATTAATAATTAGTCATTATTATTCAGTTATTTTTGTGCCTCCAATGTTTTTCCCAACATAAACCTTAGATTATAAACCTGAACGATGTTGGTAGATTTTATTATTATTTGACAAATAAATATATAAGAAAGGGAGAAGATTACATGAGGATAAACAAATACATCGTAAATAAAGAGATTCTCTGCCTGCTTCTCTCCTTTCTTTCTCTCTCCAGACGGCAGCGATGACGTGATGAAACTGGGTCACACACACAATGTGACCCTCAGCTTCAGGCTGTAGGTCAGAAATAAATAAGGAGGGACGAGGAAGGACGGGATTATATAAGGCTGCACTAATGCAACAGACAGATAGGGGTCAGAGAGAGAGAGAGAGGCTTTTCCTTTTTCCTCTGTCTGGTTGTAAAGCAGCTCGGTGCTGTGGCGGCCCCTAGTGGCAGCAGGAGGTAACTGTTGAGAACAAGCGGGGATCGGACGCTCTGCTCTGTTGCAGACACACTTTATTTAGGCTGAGAAGACAAATCTATAAAGTTTGCCTGATGCATCTTTAAGTATGAGCTGCTTTATACAAAGTGGTGATGGATGAAGGAAGAACACACTGCCTCCGTTCACACTGCAGCTGAAAGTGAGATTTTTTTTCCTCTCACATGTGACTCACATCTCAAGTGTGAACAGCAAAAAAGCTTCACGCAGTCACGTTTTTTTTTTCAATTCCCATCTGAAGCACATGGATATGAGCTACAAAACCAGATCCAGAGGCACGAGACCTACATGTGACTTGTATTTAAACGTACTTAAATTGGAATTTGTCAGCGTTGCCATGACAATAAGTAAATCTTACATCAGCAGCTTGGCTGAGCAGAGTTAGCATGAAGGATAGTGACACGCAATGATGGACAGGAAGACAAATAGACGACTTGACGCCTTAATTCGGTCAAATCTCAACAGCACAAACTGTAACTGTGTTGGAAACGAAGGAGAAGTGAAGGTGCAGAAACAGACGTGATGTTTTGTTCATATCAGTATCAGATATGTTACATCCTGTACGATATGAACACTCATCCAAAACAAGCAGACAGGAGCAGCAATTCAGAAGTGAGCCTGAAGACCTGCAGTGTGAACCTGATCTCACACAAATACCTGAAGTGAACACAACTTGTTAACACCAAATTACGTGTTGTAAGTGGCAGGTAAAGTGTTACAACTCAGTTTTCCCAGCAGGAAGCGGGTCCCTGAAGCAGACAGCACTAGAACAGGCAGCAGAGTCTCAGTGCAGCAGCTCAGTGACAGTCAGGGTGTTGTGGTCGGCTGCTGGACGGACCGAGAGTTTCACTTCAGTGTCGGAGACCGGAGTTCAACTCCCAGCTTGTAGGAAGGAAATTTCTACTGAGAGTCACATTTTCATTTTTAGATCAAGTTTTTCTTATTTAACCGACCGAAGCCTTTCACTGACCTGAACCGAGTTGTTTTAGTGGTCTGACCGGAACCTGAACCCAGACCTTAACCGAGTTGTTTTAGTTTCCTAAACTGAACCGTTAGTCATCCTTTAGCTGAAAATGTCCAATTCATGTTTTTGTCACAGAATCTAGTTCATGGTGGAGGAACGTCTTTTTCACATAATTCATGTCCACAGAACGTAAATCTGAGTTTCAGAGTTCGTGCTCATTTCACAACTTTTTATGAGATCATGTTGGAATGTAGCCACAGACAGACAGGCAGACAGACAGACAGACAGACAGACAGGCAGACAGACAGACAGACAGACAGACAGGCAGACAGGCAGACAGACAGACAGACAGACAGGCAGACAGACAGACAGACAGACAGACAGACAGACAGACAGGCAGGCAGACAGACAGACAGACAGACAGACAGACAGGCAGGCAGACAGACAGACAGACAGGCAGACAGACAGACAGACAGACAGGCAGACAGACAGACAGACAGACAGACAGACAGGCAGACAGACAGACAGACAGACAGGCAGACAGACAGACAGACAGACAGGCAGGCAGACAGACAGACAGACAGACAGACAGACAGGCAGGCAGACAGACAGACAGACAGAGAGACAGGCAGACAGACAGACAGACAGACAGGCAGACAGACAGACAGACAGAGAGACAGGCAGACAGACAGACAGGCAGACAGACAGACAGACAGAGAGACAGGCAGACAGACAGACAGACAGACAGACAGACAGGCAGGCAGACAGACAGACAGACAGGCAGACAGACAGGCAGACAGACAGACAGACAGACAGGCAGACAGACAGACAGACAGACAGACAGACAGGCAGACAGACAGGCAGACAGACAGACAGACAGGCAGGCAGACAGACAGACAGACAGACAGACAGACAGGCAGGCAGACAGACAGACAGGCAGACAGACAGACAGACAGACAGACAGACAGGCAGACAGACAGACAGACAGACAGGCAGACAGACAGACAGACAGACAGGCAGGCAGACAGACAGACAGACAGACAGACAGACAGGCAGGCAGACAGACAGACAGACAGACAGACAGACAGACTCACAGCATGTACTGCTGGCTGCAGGGCGGGGACGGTGCGGTGTCGGGGTCGGAGTTGAACCTGAGACTGTGGCTGAGGCTGGAGCAGCGGGGGGAGGGGAGGGGGCTGTGTCCGCCCGCCAGGAGCTGGAGGAGAGCGCCGCCTCCTCCTCCTCCTCCTCCTCCTCCTCCTCCTCCCCCTCCTCCTCCTCCTCCTCCTCCTCCTCCTCCTCCTCCTCCTCGGTCCCTGTCTCCTCCCTCTCCTCCTCCTCCTCCTCCTCCTCCCTCTCCCGGGCTGCTCCTCTGGGGCGAGTAGGGCGAGTGGTGCGGGCTGGGCGGCGTTCCTCCGTCCGGCTGCTGCTGGCCCGGCTGGATCGGGGTCAGGGGCTGGTGCTTGGGCGACTGGTTTTTGGGCGACTGTGGCGGTCTGGTCAGGACCGTCAGCAGCTCTGTGGAGACAGAAAACAAAAAACACAGAGGTATGAAATTCTTCGGAAACATAAATCGCATCACTTCCTGTGCGGCAGAGGATTTTTTCCCAGGAAAGAGCTACCAGACACCGGCTGTTTAGAACAGACAGTGGGAATACAGGTTGGATCACTGTTGTGTTAGTCAGATAGCAGCAGAACAGACATTTATTTATATGAAAAAGCTGCAGATTATTACTTTAAAGTTTAGTGGTATTAGTGACTCTTAAGGCCAAGTTATACTTCTGCGTCTACACCACCGAACCACTAGATGGCAGTGTCGTGCTTTGTTAACATGGAAGATTCACCATTCAAATCAGCGTTCCCGGGACGGTCGGAGCGGCGGCCATCTTGGACTAGCTTCTGTATAAAGCGACTCGCAGCAAGTCACTGAGCTGAGAGGTTTTACAGCAAGAACCAAAGCAGCTTCTCTGTCTCCTTGCTGCCATGGATTGCTAACATGCTAATGTTGACTAGAAGAGCTAGAGAGAGAAGTACAGTCTGTGATGAAGCTAACGTTAGCCTCGTCGCTAACGTTAGCTTCCAGTTTGCTAACAGACTCATCTGCTCAGTCCAGACTTGTGCCGTCACCATAGCAACTAACACTTAAAATTCCTTAATTGCCATTTTATGCTGTACTAGCCAAATTAGCATGACAAACAGTGGAAGTGGTTCTGTGGTTTACACTCTCTGAAGCTCTTCTGGATATTTCTCGCCACGAATTCAGTGACATCTCTTTCTTGTCTTTATAATTGGGAGATAATCTGTCGTACAGAAGAACATATCGGTGATCCTCCTCAGCTCGTCTCTCTTCCATCTCCTCCATGTTGTCTTCACTGTCAGCGGACATCAACCAGATACAGGAAGGAGGAAATACCAAGCGGACCAATCACAGTTCTTGCCTCGCCCTAGTTACATTTTTGGAGAGGTGCAAATACGGCGACACTTCGACACAGAAGTATAAATTGTGCTTTAAAAGACCTGTTATAGTATACTAGTGTGCTGTATCATATGTTGGGTCTTTAGTTTAGCCTGAAAGACACAGAAACTTTGAAGTTTTAAGCTTTGTAACCCTGTTTTCCTCCATGATGCGTTAGTGACGGTCAGAAGAACCAAGGTTAAAAAACAAAGTTATAAAAGCCTGAATGAATCACAGTGACGACTGTAAAACTACTCTCTCTCTCTCTCTCTCTCTCTCTCTTTCTTCACTTCAGTCACACCATCGTCTGCTTTCTGACTCATCCACTTTAATAGGTGCAGATGCAGCAGCGACACACACACACACACACACACACACACACACACACGGTCGCAAACTAATGAGAACTACTGGGGAAAAGAACAGAACAAAACTGGACAGAACAGTCACGCACACACACTCACACACACACAACGTAATGGCATGTGAGAGAGAAGAGTGTTTGTGTGGGGAGTATATTATTAACCATAAAGGGAAAAAATTATTAAAAAAAAAAAAAAAAAGCCCAAATTTAGGGAATAATAGAGAGAGAGAGAGAGAGAGATTGATTGAAAGGCAGTAGAGTGTGTCTCACATGCCTGAGTTCATCGTGCATCTTTGAGAGAGTGGTGTGTGTGTGTGTGTGTGTGTGTGTGTGTGTGTGTGTTTCGCTTCTACACTCTGTTCTATAAATAGCAGCAGGCGTGGGGAAACAACGAGGCAGCCCCCGGTGGAGTGCCAAACACACACACACACACACACGCACACACACACACACACAGCATGGCTGTGCAAAATAAGCTCACTCCACAGAAAGACCGGTGCTGCTTCTCCTCAAACAGCATGATGGTTGTTACATTACATACATACATTATTACACTATATTTGTATACTATATATATATGTATGTAAACTAATAAGAACACTGTAGTTCCTTTACCACAAATACTCAACTCATGTTACATTCAATCCTCAAATTTTCAGTCCTCAGATTTCTCTGATGTGTGCATTTTTCCTGCATTGACAAAACCATAAAAATAGAAATTGAAGTGAGTCTGAACGGTTTGACCGCTATGGGTTTTTGAAAGTCAATACCGATATTTACAGATGTTTTTGGTTTAGAAATAGTTTGTCAATATTCTTGATCTTTAAATTTGACCATTTTCATGCCATGTCAGGGTGGAAAAGCCTCCGAAGCAGCATTTAGACCATCATGGTTAAATAAGAAAAACTGACGAGGAGATTGGCATCAGACGACTGCAGCACTGTGAAGAAGAGATTTGATCGAGGGTCACGAAATGCTAACCGGCTAACTGAGGCTAACGGTAATTTCTTGAGAAAATAAAATCACTTTTTTATAGTTCTGCAGTCGTCTGACAACAGAAAGAGAAAAGATCTGTCAGTGACAACAGCTGTATTGTGTTATAATCTATACTGAGAAATTTGGCTTCTTAACATTGCTGGTAATGGTGAGAACCGATCTATAACCTGCGGAAGTACGTCAGCCGTGAAAAAAGGTCTGTAGTTGATGCTTTGACTTCCCTGTGCTGTGGCTGCTAGCCTCAGTTTGATGACAGACACTGACTGATCGTGTAGAACATATCCTGTGTATTTGTTGTTATTTTAATGTGAAAAATGTTGCATTATTGCAGCTTTAACACGTTAAAGTTTCAGGATGTGTTGGTGGGTGTGTCTTGGAGGCAGTTCAGCAGCGGAGTATGAGTCACGCATCTCTGTTTGCGTGATACAGGAGCCGTGACAGAGGCAGGGAAACGATAGTAGAAGATAGAGGGTGAAAGCAATGGAGGGAGGTAGATAAAGACGGGTAGAAAGAAAGGTAGGAAGACAGAGAGTGTAGAGAACAGCCAGGCTGCTCTCTGCATCAGAGAGAGTGAGGGATTGGAAGAAAGACTGACAAAATGGAAAGAGTTTGAGAGAGATAATATGTAAAGAGAGGGACACCCATGCTTAAAATGTATGCATGTATGCTTATTCATGGTAAGGCGCTTCGGATAAAATTGGCAAACCTGATAAAAAAAAAAGAAAGGTTTATCACCAAGTCCTTTACAGAAAAGACATGGTACAAAAAATGGATAAAGAAGAGATAAGAAGAGATAGAAGAAGTACATATCACAGACTCCAAGAAATAAAGCTCATATGTGTGCTTCTATACATGCATGAGAAAAACATCCACCAAATAGTTGATGTTACAAGAAAAAATTGTAGTATGAGAGTGACAGAGAAAGACATAAAGATGGGATAGAGAGGATTGTTAGGACAGAGAAAGACATAGAGAGAGAGAAACAGAGAGAGAAGCGATGAAAAGAGGACAGAGAGAAATAGAGGAAGAGAAAGGTGGATGGTGATGTAAGAGATGTAAAGCAGAAGTCCCGGTACCTGGCGGGTTGTTTTCGTCTGCAGGGAAGCTGTGGCAGAGAGCCAGCGTCTTCCCCTCCTTCCCTCCAGGCTCTCCCGGGCCACAGGGGCTCCTCTGCTCCTTGCTGCCCAGGGCAGGGGGGCACTCCTCTGGGGACGGGCCCAGCGACGAGCACCCCTCCACCTCCAGCGCCTGGAGCTTCAGCAGGGAACTCTGCAGGCAGAAGCAGAACATGCCAGACGGTTGGGGGACTTGTAATCCAGAGGTTAGTCAGGTCCCAGGAGGAGGAGGATATAGTCTTGTATTCCAGAAGATAGTCTGGTCCCCAATATGTCAAACTGCAGTGGGGAATATCTGGGGCAGTAAGGCAAAGGCAGATGCAGTTCTTAATTAAAAGAAGAGCTTGTAATCCAGATATTAGCCAGCTCCCACCCTCTGAAGCGCCCCATGTGGAGGGGTAGTATAGGTTTTCTAAGTGGTAGGATGGATAGAAAGAGGTAGGATAGATCTTCTAAAGAGGAGGCTTGTAACTCAGACGATAGTCCGGCCCAAGCTGCATTGAAATCCAATGGGAAACGTTCTCGCCAACAGTCAGCCAGACCGGTCAGACCAATTATCCAAACAACAGAAGTCAATCAGCCACTGAGCCAGCAATTAGTCCAGTGCAATCCGATGACACAATCCATGAAGCCTCTCTATCTACGAGAGAGATTAGTCAGTTCTGCTCCAATACGGATCAGCAGAGAGTAGAGTCCAGATGCATGCTGTCCCCACCATTCACACCATTCTTTTCCTCTGGCTTTTTCTTTCTCTTTCCCTTCTAAGTCACTTGCACTCCAGCGATTAGCCTACTCCAGCTAACGTGGGATCAGCGGAAAGTAGAATCCCAAAGCATGGTATATTTCACAGAGATATGACTTCTCTTTTTCTATCTTTTGCAGCCAGTTACAGTCCAGCAATTAGCCAGCTCCGGTCTAACTGAGCTCAATAGGGAAAAGAGAGATGGAAGATTTAGCATCTGAATGCATGCCATCTGAATTATGTATCTGCAGCCAGCCCTCTCTCTCTTTCATCCTCTCTTTCTGCGTGTTCGTCGCAACTGATGATGCTGATGCTGCGTTGGTCTCCTCCCTCCCTCTCTCTCTCTCTCTCTTTCTCTCTCCCACTCTTTCTCTCTCTCTCTCTCTCTCTCTCTCCCTCCCCTACATGGATTATTCATCCTCTGGCTCGTGAAGAGGCGAGAGAGAATGGATGGAGGGAGGGAGGGAGGGAGTAAGAGGAGGAGGATGAGAGGAGAGGGAGAAGAGGTGATGTTTGGCGTCACACCTCGCTCGCTCGCCCCACTCTCTCTCCGTCTGCCTCCTCCTGATAGGATGAGAGGTGGATGGAGGGAAAGAGAGAGAGATGGAGGGGTATCTAAAGAGAGAGAGATTGAAAGAGAGGGGTTGGAAAGAGAGATATAGTGTGTGTGTGAGAGAGAGAAAGAGAGAGAGAGGGGTGGGGTGGAAAGAGAGAGAGAGGGAGACATATGGGAAAGATGGAGGACTCCTCTGTCTTTCTGATCGTGAGGTTTTTCCCGCATCGGTGGGGGATGGGCTCTGACTGCTTACATCACCGTGTGTGTGTGTGTGTGTGTGTGTGTGTGTGTGTGTGCGTAGTAGGGCGTGGGCTGCTGCTGCTTCAATTTCATTCATAAAAAAGGGAGGTAGTAGCAAGGGAGGACGAGGAGGGAGGGAGGGAGAGGAGAGGAGAGGAGAGGAGCAGAAACTACTTGTTATTACTCACACATCCACAGCTGGTTTAAAGGACACAGTAGGAGGTTTGACTCTCCACACGCCCGCTGCTTCGTGTTGCGGTTGCATTTTTCGGTCGTAAGCGGACTCTTCCGTCGGGTTCGGCGGGGCTGTGGCGCTCGCCCCGCCTGCGGAAACAAATTTCAGACAAAAGAATGTTTTGCAGAGGAAACAAAGTGCAGCGTCGGCTTCGATTCACGCTGTCGATTCATCAAGCGTTCATTTGAACGGAGAATACAGATGTCAGTTGTAGCCCTTTAACTGCTGTCTAGTTTCCCCCAATATTTTTTCAATGCACGCTGTTTGTAATTAGATTTTTTAACATTCATTAATTTTATTGTTGTTTTTAAAATACAAACTTTACGGTGTCGGACCAAGCTTAAAATTATCTGCCTTCCTGGCTAATTCTCAAACTTGTTCATTAATTCACTGTCGTCATTAAGTGACACTCAATCAGCACACTGCGATTCATCATGCCATCAGCCAATAGCAGATGGCAGATGGCCAATAGCCAATAGCAATTGTAATTGCATGCTTTTAACCATTAGATGGCAGCAAACCCACAACATTGGTCTGTGGTTTAGTTACTCTTGAATACTGTACGATTCACTCAGTTGGTTCAGCAGCTGAGTTGGGTCTTTGGGTTCGTAGCTCAGTTGCTGCCGGACTGAGGCAGCGCCACCTTTTGGTCAAAAGATGAGAATGATTTGTTTGTTCAGTTCGTTGAAGACTACGAACTCTGAATACATCTGTAGTGTTGTGTAACAGGGGGTTGGTTTGTCTTCTTATCCAGTTAACTAGTATGCTACTCATTTCCTGCTCAGGACCAAAGTATTTAATATTTGGTCATGAGGGAGCGTCTGCACTCGTCCGTCTCGGTGACTCATCCTCACATCCCTCCTCCCTCCATCCTTCCCTCCTTCTCTCTCTCCGTGCCTCTCGCCTCTCCTCCTCGTTCCTCTTGACGCAGGTCCACACAGATTGCAGCATCACAGAGCACGACTACTGCACAACCACACACACACACACACACACGCACACACACACACACACACACAGGTTTCTGCAGCACACTGACAATATGAACTATCTTAACCCCAACTAATAGTGGTGCATAGTGAAACTATATCTACTATAGATCCATTTTGGAAAAATTATCATTAGGCTACTTGATGTGAATTGCTGTAAGGTTAGTAAACAAATATTGTTTGTGTTAAAATATTACAGCTTTTGATCACATTACCTTTGAGTAAAAAGTGACAATTAACCATGATGAACCTCCACTACCTGAAGTTTGTTAAGTAAAATCTAGAGCATCCAGTCACTAAATGTAACATAATAATATATAATATATATATAATATATAATAATATATAATTATGTTTGACTATATTGGATTTTGTACTATCCCCTATTTTGTAAAAGAAGAAATCACATATTTGTCCTATTGGTGGCTATCTCATTTTCGACTGAAATTCTTCAAATGTGTGGCTTGTAATACGCCCCCTGGCGGCCATATTGGAGGTCCTCAGCTCTTGGGCAATAATGGCTGAGAATAGCTCATCATTTCTAAATTTCCAACTAACAACTCTCACTAGTCTGGAGTACACATGGTTAATATCTGTGCTTCGTTACTGATAGCAGATCTATTGTGTGATTAGATAATGTCAGCTTGTTAGCTAGCTAACCATAGTATCTGGTCAGCTAACATCACTGTCTTGTTGTTAACACATCTGATTAGCACACTAGCTAACGTATCTAGTAGCAGCTAGCGTTAGCATGTCACATTAACATCAGTGTGTTTGCTGGCTAGTTAGCTAGCTAACAGTTTGTTCAGGTTAACTGAGCTGACTCTTCTCAAGCTACAACTCAGAGTGTTTTGGAGTAGAGACTAGGGCTAAAGACAAGACAGTTTACTGTGTCACAGTAACCTACATTTGGTTGGTAGAGATTTAGACTTTATTTATCTAATGAACCTCCAAGAAAGTCTTGGTTGCCGGGAGATTTGTGATTCAGCTGCAAAGCCTCTATAATGCCTTTACACAAACTATTTGTCTGTGTGATCTAACTGAACAATCCACTAGCCTTTTCTTTTTTCCTTACAACAGACACTGAGACGACACACACATGTATGCACAAAAATATTCATTCATACACACACACAGCATGCAGAGGATAGCCTACACGAGGACACACATGCGTGCATAAACACAAACATAAACAGGTGCATACACACAAGCAGGTAGGTAGCACATACATTTGTCTCCTATACAGAATACAGTGTGACTCATTGTTATCACGCTCTCAGCTTGTGTGTGTGTGTGCGTGTGTGTGTGTGTGTGTGTGTGTGCATATGTGTGTCACAGT
>NC_136016.1:23408878-23411964 GCF_048128805.1 Centroberyx gerrardi
TAAGAACAAAGGACAGTTTCAGTAAGGACTGGGCATAAAACCTTCACACTAGCCTAAATGTAAACAAAATAAAAAGCAAATGAAGAAAAATTTAACTAAAAAAGGAAGGTGCGTTAGGTTTTATGGCTTCCTTATTCTTATTAATCTAACAAAGACTTTTGATTTTTAAAACATGTCAACAGTGGGTGCAGTTAATTAATTGTATTTATTATTCTCCATAAAACAAATTCAAATTTTATATTGTCCAATATCGGCCTTTTATAGGTTTTATATCCCTACTTTTTTTTTTTATCCTTTAGCTACGAAATGACTAGTGCATATGGAAAAACAACAACAGCTCCACCCGCCCGGCGGACACAGGCAGACACATCGAGCCATCCTTTGTGTGAAACCCCTGTGCTTCGCTCGGGGTTTTTGGGCGTGCGGGACGGCGGGCCGCGGTCCGCAGGTTCAGCTCTTACACAAGCCGTGTTCCGCCTCTGCAGGGCGGCCGTTCAGCTGCTTCTGCCCGGCCCGCATCTGAGGAGGAAAACCTCCGGAGCCATGCAGTGAGCGGAGGAGAGAAAACCCCAGAAGAAGAAGAAGAAGAAGAAGAAGTAGAGGAGGAGGAGGAAGATGGAGGATGGAGCCTGTGTGACAGCCAGCCGGGCAGTCACGGAAAAAACACTATAAACCCCAAATATTCCTTCAGGGACTGACAGTGAGTTTACACTGATGTTTTTAAATATACTATATAGTGTAATATTCCTATAATGTGCTTTGGTACTCAATATTTACCTTTATTAATTCACCTTATTGTGCTTTATGGTATTTTTTTAAAATCTCCTATGGAATCAATATGATATTCCTATAATATTCCTGCAGGGACTGACAGTGAGTTTACAGTGATGTTTTTTAAATCTTCTATATGGTCTAATATTCCGATAATGTGCTGTGGTACTCATCAGTGGGGTTATACCGTATTTACCTTTTATTTATTCACCTTATCGTGCTTTATGGTAATTGTTTTATCTCCTATGAAATCACTATGATATTCCTAATATGTTCCTAAAGGGATTTTAGTGTATCTGTAGTGGATTTATAGTGAGTTTATTGTAGTTAATGTTTTTTATCTCATATGGAATCACTGTGTTATTCTTATGATATTCCTGTAATAGTCCTATAATATTCCTACAGTGTATATTGTGCTCAGTAGTAGAGGCCTTATGTTATTTTTAAATCTCCTAATATTCCTATAGGGTCGTATAGTGTCCTATGATAGTGGATTTATACCTTATTTACATTTGTTCATTCATTTATTTATCTTATTGTGCTTTATGGTATTTTATGGTATTATCTCCTATAATGTTTCTATCATGTTCCTAAAGGGATTATAGTGGATTTACCTTGTTCTGGTGTCTTTATCTCCTATGGAATCACTATAATATTCCTATAATATACCTGCAGGGACTGATAGTGTGGTCAATAGTGAGTTACAGTGACATTTATAAAATCTCCGATATGGTGTAATAATAGTCCTATAGTGTGTTGTGCCTTATTTACCTTCTTGTGTTTTATGGTATTTGTTTTTTTTATCTCCTATGGAATCACTATAATATTCCTAAAATATCATTGTAATATTCCTATAATGTTACTAAAGGGATTATAGTGTATCTGTGATATTCAATAGTGGCTTTATAGTGAGCTTATGTCTTTATCTCCTATGGAATCCCTAAGATATCCCTATATAATATATATATATACTGTATATATAAAAAATCTCTAATGGTGTCACTATAATCTTCTGTAATTAGGATTTATTGTACTGTATGTTATGTTTTGCTTGATCTCCTGGTGTCCCTGTGCTCCTGCAGTGTGTCACAGTGTGTGTCTCCCTGCAGGCAGCAGGTCGGCCCGCATGGCCTCGGTGGCTGCGGGGTTCTGGGCTTCGTCCGGCTGCTGCTCCCACTCCAGACTGTCCGGAGCCGGCGGGGCGAAGCCGGGCGGAGTCGGCGGGGCGAAGCCGGGCGGAGCCGGAGGCCGCTCGCCGCCCGCCACGTCGTCCGGACGGAGGTGTTCGGGCGTGTCGGGCCTCGGGGGCGGGGCCGTGTCGCCGGGGCCCGTGGCGGCGGGGGGGACGGAGCCCGCCGGCGGGAGGGGGCCGGGGGGGGCGGAGGCCCACAGGGAGCTGTTCGAAGTCTGCCGCAACGGAGACCTGGAGCGAGTCCGGAAACTGGTGACAGTGGAGAACGTGAACAGCCGAGACACGGCCGGCAGAAAGTCCACACCGCTGCACTTCGCTGCTGGTGAGGAGGCACACACACACACACACAGAGAGTTCACACACACACACACACACACACACACAGAGTTCACACAAACACACACACGTATGCACAGAGTATACACACACATATACACATAACTCTAATGCTACTTTCTAAGGTAAGTAACAAAAGAAAAGTAACTAATTAGGCTACTTTTAAATCAAATTTTTATCCAAACCTAAGTCACATCTAAACCCAAGTCACATCTAAACCTAAGTCACATCTAAACCCAAGTCACATCTAAACCTAAGTCACATCTAAACCCAAGTCACATCTAAACCTAAGTCACATCTAAACCTAAGTCACATGTAAACCTAAGTCATCCAAACCCAAGTCACATCCAAACCCAAGTTACATCTAACCCTAAGTCATCCAAACCCAAGTCACAACTAAACCCAAGTCATCTAAACCCAAGTCATATCTAAACCTAAGTCATCCAAACCCGTCACAACTAAACCCAAGTCATCCAAACCCGTCACAACTAAACCCAAGTCACATCTAACCCTAAGTCATCCAAACCCAAGTCATATCTAAACCAAAGTCATCCAAACCCGTCACAACTAAACCCAAGTCACATCTAACCCTAAGTCATCCAAACCCAAGTCATATCTAAACCTAAGTCATCCAAACCCAAGTCATATCTAAACCCAAGTCATCCAAACCCGTCACAACTAAACCCAAGTCACATCTAACCCTAAGTCATCCAAACCCAAGTCACATCTAACCCTAAGTCATCTAAACCCAAGTCATATCTAAACCTAAGTCATCCAAACCCGTCAC
>NC_136016.1:23412164-23419664 GCF_048128805.1 Centroberyx gerrardi
GGTAGAAAGCTGCTGTTTCACTGTGTTGTTCATATGTGCGGAGCGGGCAATTTTGTTTCTAATACATATCTACAGTAGAGAGTTCTAAATAGAACCACAGAAGAAGTCATAGAGGTGTTTTTTCCTTCCAAAATTACACAATGCAGCTTTAACTTTAACTGAAGAATCACACACTCCTCTATCATTCAGAAATACAACATGGTCGTCAAGCTGAAAAGAAGACTTTTCTTAGTGCCTGAAAAGTTGATTTTGGAGATACAAGGTTTTTACAACAGCGATATGAAAATATTGACAGAAAAGGTCTATTATCTTTGGCAAAGCTACACTGACTGATTTTTCTGTCTTTCCTCACAGGTGAATACAGGAAAGATGAACTTCTGGAAAGTGCGAGGTACAGTAGATACTTTTCCAAATGAGCCTGCTGGCTAGTTAGCTAGCTAACAGTTTGTTCAGGTTAACTGAGCTGACTCTTCTCAAGCTACAACTCAGAGTGTTTTGGAGTAGAGACTAGGGCTAAAGACAAGACAGTTTACTGTGTCACAGTAACCAAATCCACCTTATCACACTATTCACTTTTACTGAGAACGTTACTGAATGGATCTACAGCCACACCACAACAAGCTGACTCAGCTGCTCTCTGCTTCTAGCTGCTTGTTGTAGATTTAGACTTTATTATCTAACCCCAGCCTGGGTAACATGCTGCTGGTTTCCCCACAGGAGTGGAAACGAGGAGAAGCTGATGGCTCTGCTGACGCCGCTCAACGTCAACTGTCACGCCAGCGACGGGCGAAAGGTAAACTGTCAACCAGAACTAGCATGTCTCTCTCTTTATCTATCTTTATGCAAGAGAGAACGTCATGTCAGAAGTCACACACTCCTGATGGCTAAGTAGTTTTTGGAGTGGATCCCCTTTTTTTTTCTATGACCATACTAAACCATACATACAACAAATGGAACAGCAACACTAGAACCAAAGACTGTATGTGATAAGTCAGTATTTGTTGTTTGTTGTTCCAGTCGACTCCGTTACACCTGGCTGCGGGCTACAACCGCGTCAAGACTGTGCAGCTGTTACTGCAGCACGGTGCTGACGTACACGCCAAGGACAAGGGGTAAGAGTGTGTGTGTGTGTGTGTGTGTGTGTGTGTTTTGTCGTGCTTGAATTTAAAGTTTCCAAGATCATTTATGTGTTGAGGGAGTTTCATGACCCTTTGGGTGCTTGAAACCTATTAAAACCCCTACTACCCCTATTAAACCCCTTTTAAAAAAATAAACTTCTAGAGGATATGTTTATTAATTCAGCAACAGCAAGTACTTCTAAGATCCCGTGTGATTTCTGTGTTTATTCTGTGTTTTGAGTGTGCCAGTGGTTTTCAGTCCTGCTCCTCAGACTCCTGCTGGGTTTCATTCCAGCCGACTAAACGGGAACTGATTTACACCTGGAACGACAGGTGAAGATAATTAACTACAATTAACTGGTAGGAGAGAAAACCTGCAGGACTCTGAGTCTGGAGGATCAGGACTGGGAATCACTGGAGTATGCTGTTGATATTTTTTTTTTTTTTTTTGGTGAGGAAATTAATGGTTTTATTATTAGTAGCAGTAACAGTAGCAGTAGCAGTAGCAGTAGTAGTAGTAGTAGTATTTGTAGAAGTAGTAGTAGTAGTAGTAGTAGTACTAATAGCAGTAGCAGTAGTAGTAGTAGTAGTAGTAGTACTAATAGCAGTAGCAGTAGTAGTAGTACTAATAGCAGTAGCAGTAGTAGTAGTACTAATAGCAGTAGCAGTATATGATGTGTTCTCTGTGTTTCAGTGATCTGGTTCCTCTTCATAACGCCTGTTCATACGGTCACTATGAAGTCACTGAGCTGCTGGTGAAGGTAGGCTTCTCCACACACTCTGGGTGTGTTGGTTTTTGTCTCCAGTGATGAAATTGGGCTTGTGTGTGTGGGGGTGGGGGGGGGGGGTGGGTGGGAGTATGGATCAGTTTCCGTGTGAAATCACACACACCACTGATTGGATTGTGACAAAATTTGTGTGAATCATGCATCTCAAAACTGTGTGTTCCAGCATCAGAGTTACACTGAACGGCCCAAAGGGGGCGCTACAGTTACAGGTCAAAACAACAAGTGACATGTTTGTCACTGATCAGCCTATACTGAGACATTCGTGAGGGACGACATGTTTACTGTTACCCTGCTTGAATTTCAAATAGACAAGTACCATTTACTCTACTAATGTCTCTCTCTCTCTCTCTCTCTCTCTCTCTCTGTCTCTCTCTCTCCCTCTCTCTCTCTGTTCAGCATGGAGCCTGTGTTAATGCGATGGACTTGTGGCAGTTCACTCCTCTACATGAGGCCGCTTCCAAGAACCGTGTTGAGGTACGCTGCTCTTTACCTGTTAGCTCAGTAAGATGACAGTGAAAGTAGTACAATTACTGTAAATGATTTCACCTGTTCAGTTTGTATTTCTTTTCCGTTATGAGGAAAAATAGTGTTACCTTAGGTTAATATTCAATACTGAAACATGCAAATAATTCTTCTACACTGCAGTAGTAGCAGTAGTAGTACTTAGTAGCTTAGAGTCCTTTAACTCCTTTGTGGAACCTGTTTCTGCAGGTTTGTTCCCTCCTGCTGAGCTACGGAGCCGATCCCACCTTCCTCAACTGCCACAACAAGAGCTCCATCGACCTGGCTCCCACCACGCAGCTGAGGGAGCGGCTGGCCTGTACGTCCTCTTTCCCTCTCTGGTCTATGGCTATGTATTTTTCGTTTTTATGGCATTTTTGCCTTTTTTATTACACAGTTCAAATAGAGAGAGACAGGAAAGATTGGGAGAGAGAGTGGGATGACATGCGGCAAAGGTCTTGGGAACCCAGGACCTCGCGTTTACATGGTACGCCCCTTAGACCGCTGAACCGCCCCATAACAGAAACAGTTAATTGACCTTTGACCTTTGACCTTTGACCCCTGGCAGATGAGTTCAGAGGCCACGCCCTGCTGCAGGCGGCCAGGGAGGCCGACGTGGCGCGAGTCAAGAAACACCTGACCCTGGAGACCATCACCTTCAAACACCCACACACACACGAGACTGCACTGGTGAGGCCGTGTGTGTGTGTGTGTGTGTGTGTGTGTGTTTGTGTGTTTATACATTATTGAGAGAGGAAAAAACAGAATATTGAAGTCAGTGTTTTCCTACTTAACTGCGCTGTAGTTAGAAAAGTTGAGGTACAGTATAATAATAACAATAATACTAGTAACAGTATTAATAATAACAATAGCTATATTTGTATAGCACTTCTCTTAAAGGGAAATTAACTAATTTATCGATTAACCGACTTTAAACTACAGTGACAGGTCTCTTCACAGCTTACGGTGGCCTGTAAAGGACAGAAATTTAAAAGTGACATTTTCACAGTAGAACGAGTCAGCCAGCTAATTAAATCAGAGATCCAACAGAAACAACTAGTGAAGAGATAATGTATTACCATGTTTGGAGAAGAAAAACAGGATGAGGATAGGATCTGTGTGGTTGTGTAGGAATATAGAGAAGGCGTTCAACTAAAGAACTGTGTACATAGCAAGAGTGTGTGGGAATTTCTTCATTCTTCTAATATAGCACCATGCAAATACTACTGCTTTGCCATTAGCTTTCAATATCTATGCAAATGAGAGGAATATGTGAATAGAAAGAAAAAAACTATGTGGGAAGTACAGCATAAATACACAAAAATGTGTTTCTATTCACATTCACATTAACATGCATTAAGAGGGTGTGCAACATAGCAGCAGTAGATGTTTACACACAAAATTTACTAAAACACTCAACTAAATGTGTGTGTGTGTGTGTGTGTGTGTGTGTGTGTTTATGCATCAGCACTGTGCGTCCACCTCTCCATACCCGAAGAGGAAACAAGTGTGTGAACTCCTGCTGAGGAAGGGAGCCAACGTCAACGAGAAGACGAAAGAGTGAGTTCTGTCCAGTCTGATGTTTACTTTTCTTTTAGTTTAGTTGGCATAAAAAAAAAAGATAAAACACTGTAGGAGGGTTGTAGCCTGCACCACATGTAGAGGCGACCACCCGTTTGTAACTAGCTTCCCAAAATTAGCGATAATGAAATGAGAGTAATAGTCAACAAATGTCGATGGTTAATTGAATGAGAGAGTTTAGTGGCTGAAGAGTCTTTCTGAACTTTTTAAGTGTATATAATGATGTCATTGTGTTCCATCTCAGCTTTGTAAGTGTCACTGGGTTTCCTTTGAGCTCTCTTAGCGGACTGTGATGTCACCGGGTTCTGTCGAGCATTCTCAATGGACTGTGATGTCACTGTTCTGTCCCAACATTCCAAGTGTATTGTGATTGTGATTTGATTTCATTGGTTTCCATCAGAGCATTCAAAGCAGATTTTGATGTGTTTTTGTTTTGCCTGAGTATTATAAGTGGATTGTGATGTCACTGGGTTCCGTCTGTGTGTTCTAAGTGGATTGTGATGTCACTGGGTTCCGTCTGAGCATTCTAAGTGGATTGTGATGTCACTGTGTTCCGTCTGTGCGTTCTAAAGTATATTGTGACGTCGCTGTTTTCCGTCTGAGCATTCTAAATGAAATGTGACGTCACTGAGATCCATCTGAGCGTTCTGTGTTGTGATGTCACTGTGTTCCTGGTCAGTGTTTCTATAGCATATTGTGAGATCAGTGGATTCCGTCTCAACGTTCTAAGTGGGTTGTGATGTCACTGTGTTCAATCTGAGTGTTCTAAGTGGGTTGTGACGTCACTGTGCGCCATCTGAGCATTCTATGTGGGTTCCGTCTGAGCGTTCTAAATGTATTATGACATCACTGTGTCCCCCAGCCTGCTGACCCCCCTCCACCTGGCGTCGGAGAAGTCCCACAACGATGTCATCGAGGTTCTGGTGAAACACGAAGCCAAGGTCAGCACAGACTAAACTGCAGCTACTGAAAACATGTTTGAAGCGTTGTGGTTCTTTTGTGAAAGTTAGAATGTTTTTATCCTTTAACACCTGGTCGTACGTCATAAAAGGGCGTAAAACTGCAGTTGCCTCTTGAAGCCCACGGCTCTGTGGCCCAGAGCTGTGAGAGCTGTTTGGAGTACACGGAGGCTAATCCCTGGTTCTGACGTCCCTCCAGGTGAACGCGGTGGACAGCCTGGGCCAGACGGCGCTGCACCGCGCCGCTCGCTGCGGCCACCTGCAGACCTGCCGCCTGCTGCTCAGCTCCGGCTGCGACCCGCTGCTCATGTCGCTGCAGGGACTCTCTCCTTCACAGCTGGGCAACGAGAGCGTGCAGGAGATACTGCAAGGTGTGCTGGGGATGATCACAGTGGGCTCCTTACTCACAAAAAGTCATGTGTTACTCGTTAATTGTGTCAAAACTAATGTGCTACCCATTACTCCCTGGGAGCAATAATTTAGGCGCTTAAAATTAGCAATTGCATCCTCTCTTCCTCTCAAAAATCTGAATCAGTCAGTTCCTCTCCTGTGAACGATCAGGATCGAAGCCAAACAGCATTCATGTCCGATGTTCTTGTCATCCTTTTACTGGAGAAAGTCAAAGTTCTATGATTTTATCAAAGTAAATGGTTTTATCTAATACATGTGACTTTCTAAACTCACATTCACTACCATTTCTCATCAAAGTAGTGGGAATACTTATTGCCATTTCTCATCTGGACTGAGAGGACGATGACATAAGATGGACATAAGATGTAGTATTTGGATATTTCAGCAACAGTCTGATATATAGAGGGGGTGATAAACTTATTTTTTTATTGGTAACTGTAATATTATCACTGAAATTGAAAAAGTATTTTGTTACACTACTAGATACTCAGAAAAGTAATATTGCTGCAAACCAACACGGTGATGATCATTTGGGTGTGTGTGTGTGTGTGTGTGTGTGTGTGGCCTCTTCATGTTCCTGCAAGTCTTCCCTACTATCCTTTACAATGTACCATCATTTGGTTCAGTGATGCTGACACTTTCTTCAGCTGGATCTCTTCTCTCTGCAGAAGGAGTGCTGATTGGGAACTCGGACATCGTCAGGCAGCTGCTGGAAGCTTCCAAAACTGGAGATCTGGAAACCGTCAAGGTAACGAACACTTACAGGAAGATAGCTGGCTTTCAGGTGACGTCAGATACCAGCTGCCAAATGTTGAGTTTGAACAGGCATGTCAGTCAACTCAGGCCACGCCCACAGACTACGGGCAAGGGTAACGCCCACACAGCCCCTCTGGACCATATCACAATAGAAAATGGCCCAAAACAAGCTTCATTTACTGCAATTATTGAAGTTTAGCTATGCTCTTTTTAGTTAAATTCTTGGTGGATGATGAAGATAGTAGACACAAGTGATACTAAATAAAAACAGTATATTTTTAAGCTGGGTTGTCCCTTTTAAATGCAAAGTTTCAGTCTCTCTTTCTCTCAATCTCCCTCTTTCTTTTTCCCTTGCTCTCTCTTCTCTCCCTCTCTTTCTCCCTCTCTCTCTCTCTCCCTCCTCCCCATGTGTGTCTATGTCTCTCGCCCCTCTGTAGAAGCTGTGTACGGTGCAGAATGTGAACTGCAGGGATGTGGAGGGTCGACAGTCGACGCCGCTGCACTTCGCCGCCGGCTACAACCGTCTGTCCGTCGTCCAGTTCCTCCTGCAGCACGGAGCCGACGTCCACGCCAAGGATAAGGGGTGAGGAAGAGGAGGAAGAGGAGGGAGAGGAGGAAGAGGAGGGAGAGGGAGAGGGTGGGAGGGGAATAGGAAGAGGGGAGAGAGGGAGCACCAATCCTTTTCTATATGGCCTGTTGCCAGTTTCCAGGAGTGTGAAATAAGGTACAGGAACAGATCTTAGTGCTACAAATTGAGTGTTTATTTGCCAGTATGCAATGCAAATGTGTTAATTCATAGTTCAATAAAATCTGTCTCTCAAAAAATAATCAGATCATGGGTTTGAAAAAAATATTTCCAGCAGCTACAATGGGAAAATGAGAAAATGTTTCAGGATGTAAAACATCTGATCTGTCATCAGTAGCGTGTGAAACTATAACTATCGCTTTCTCCACCTACACCTATACAGAGAACCCCCTTCTCTGAGGGCTGTCGAAAGGCATTCTGGGAAATGTAGGAAATCTCTCTAACTGCAGTAGAAGTAGATGAGGCAGGTTGAGGGAAAGTGGATTCACCAAAAAAGTAAATTACAAGACTCTCTCTCTCTCTGTCTCACTCTCTGTGTCTCTCTCTCTGTCTCTCTCTTTGTCTCTCTCTCTCTGTCTCACTCTCTGTCTCACTCTCTCTGTCCCTCTCTCTCTCTCTCTCTCTCTCCCTCTCTCTCAGCAGTAGCAGGTTTCATCCAGTCTAGATAGAGAATATATTACAGCTGACAATCACAATATAATGGCCTTCATCACCATCGAACTATATTCAGAACAGTTCCTGCTACATCCACAATGCCTTGATTAGATTAGATTAAACATTACTGATCCCTGTGATCCCTC
>NC_136016.1:23424664-23467164 GCF_048128805.1 Centroberyx gerrardi
CATCATCACCGCCTCCGTCATCCTCATCATCCTTGCCGTTCCCTGAGATGTCGGCTCTGCTGTCGGCGGCCGAGGGCTCGCCGGGCGCTGAGAAGAAGGAGGAAGGTGAGTACTGAGTGTTAAGCATGTGATGTCACCTGTTGTAGTCTATAGAATAGATGCTTCTCTCCTGATAGAATTCAATACCTGATCCAAGGTTCAGGATCAATACAACCAGGATACCATGTGATCAATAAAAGTTCAGTGACAACAAAGTCTGACTGTGCAGAATTCTGTTTATTTCTGAGACACAGATCTTTCCAGCGATGCCATTGGCTGCTAGAATGTAAACAACAATATAAAAATGTCGTTACAAAGTGACAATAATATAATTTGGATGGAGAGCTTGTGAAACTGTGATGGTCAAGAGTCTCATTAGTGATTACTACAGCAGAATAACATGGAGCTGATATCACCATTCATGTTCCTGACAGCAGAATAACATGGAGCTGATATCACCATTCATGTTCCTGACAGCAGAATAACATGGAGCTGATATCACCATTCATGTTCCTGACAGCAGAATAACATGGAGCTGATATCACCATTCATGTTCCTGACACACCATACAGATTGTCACATTTTGTATTGAGATATATTGAATTTTAATATATCGTCCCATCACTACTACAGAAGGTGACATCATCACCTGGCACCAAAGATCAGCCAATAGCAGAGGGACATTTCAGTAGCATGCTTTGTAGCATTAGATGTCGGGCTTTACACAGATTTTGGTTTGGGGTTTAATTTCTCTTTAAACAAACTAGTTGTGTTTCTGTCTTTGTAAGTTTGTAGGCTGCTGTCACACAACTCCAGGACACTGTGCATGAGTGAAATTAATTGCTCTTCCATTTTGAAAATTGAGAGAAAACCGAGAAAACCGTTAACAAGCATGCAGTAAAAAGTGGGACTTCTACAGTGTAACTCTGTCTGTCTGTCATGCAGAAAGGCCTCTGTGAATGTTGCAGTGGATAAGGAGACTTGTATGATGAGAAAGAAGAGGTTTAGTCACTGACTTTTTTTACCCAGAGAGAGAGAAAGAGAGAGAGGGAGAGAGAGAGAGAGAGAGAGAGAGAGAGAGAGACAAAGCTGACAAATCATTTTCACCCAATTTTCTCATATCAGATTTAATCTAGAGAACATGTGCAGCCTTTCTGGAAGACACTGCAGCAGAGTTTTTTTTTAAGATAAGACAAAGGTGTGTAAATGAGTTTTGTGTGATAAGTGAGTTTGAGGAATCCCCCCCCACACACACACACACACACACACACACACACACCCTCCTCCCTTCTTGAGCAAAACACTAAACAGTCCCTTCAGTAATTTGTGAATTTGCGATTACAATAGTTAATACAAATTCAACCAATCCCCGCAATCTTAGTAAGAAATTCAATTAAGTCCAGTGAAACAACAAGTGTGTGTGTGTGTGTGTGTGTAGTTGCAGGGGTGGAGCTCAGTATCTGTCAGTTCCTCAATAACCTGGGACTGGAACATCTGCTGGAGATCTTCGACAGAGAGCAGGTGAGATGATGCACACACACACACACACACACACACACACACACACAGAGTAGCTACAAGTCATCTAAACCCAAGTCACATCCATCAAATGTGTATGAATCCACATCACTTGCCTTTTGGTCCGAAACTCATCTGACTGGACGAAGCCTGCGGGTGAAACCTTCTCTTTTCTTGCCAAGCTGCATTTTTTTTTATTTGAAACATGTAAAATAAATCAATCAAGATTTCTTCTTGAGAGACGATTTCCCTTTTTTTGGTACGAAACTCATCGAAAAAAACGCACCAAAAGTCCAGAGATTCAGTTCCACCAGATACTAATAACAGCAGTCTGTTATTCAGATATAACTGACCTCAGAATGGGTTCGTCGGCCAATCAGAGCAGAGTACTGAGCCAGGCGGTGTGTGTGTGTGTGTGTGTGTGTGTGTGTGTGTGTGTGTGTGTGTGTGTGTGTGTGTGTGTGTGTGTGTGCAGATCACCCTGGACGTGCTGGTGGAGATGGGGCACAGGGAGCTGAAGGAGATCGGCATCAACGCCTACGGACACAGACACAAGATCATCAAAGGAGTCGAGAGGCTCATCAGCGGGCCGCAGAGTGAGGACACACACACACACACACACACACACACACCACACACACACACGCACACACACACATACACACACTAATCATGTCTTCACCCATAGCCATATCTTTCTTGCATCACATGCAGGAAAGGAAGTATGTAGCGGTGTGTTGTATGATCACTCTGGATCTGTGTGTGTGTGTGTGTGTGTGTGTGTGTGTGTGTGTGTGTGTGTGTGTGTGTGTCAGGTCTGAACCCCTACCTGACGCTGAACACAGCCAACAGTGGGACCATCCTGATCGACCTGGCAGCCGACGACAAGGAGTTCCAGTCTGTGGAGGAGGAGGTGCAGGACTCCTATAATTATAATAATAATAATAATAATAATAATAATATTCATAACAATACTACTACTAATAATAATAATGTGGTTTAGTCTAGGGGTTTCATTCCCTGTGTTGCTGTAGGCACTTTTAACAGAAGCTTCTTTACAACAATAACACTTAAAATATAATACTAAAAATTAAGATTAAAATACTTTTAATGTCTGTAAAGCAGCTTGCAACTTTGTTTTGAACAGTGCTATAGAAAAGTAATGCTAAATACCAAATAGGAGCAAAATAAACTAAACTATACAACTACTACTGCTACTAGTACTACTACTACTAATAATAACTTAATTTGAATATTATTTTTCAAAACGGTGCAGTTGCAGCTTGCAAGGTGTTTCACAGACATTCAATATTTGAAAAAATGTAAATTATATTATTTGTAATAACAAATAGAGCAGAATAAGCTAAACTATTATTAGAAGTAGTAGTAGTATTATCATTATTATTTAATTTGAATAGCACTTTTCAATATAGTGCAGTTGCAAGTTTCAAGGTGTTTTACAGACATTAAAATCCAAAATGACAGCAGAATATTAAATGTCTTGGAGGAGGTGTGGATGTGAAAGAGATGTTGTTGTTTTCTTGTTTGTAACCTTAAAACCTGGTGTGTTGTTTGTTTTTGTTTGTGTGGATCAGATGCAGAGTACGATCAGAGAGCACAGAGACGGCGGCCATGCTGGAGGAGTCTTCAGCAGATACAACCTGCTCAAGGTAACACACACACACACACACACACACACACACACACACACTGTTCACACATTACTCACTGAGTTATGGATTCATGTGTCAGATACAGAGTGGCAGGTGATCCTCAACTCATTTATCCACCAAAGACAAAATTAAGAAAACGTACATTTCTGGTTTTCTGAAATTCATTTTTATTTATTTTTTTACATTGGTGGTGGTTTGCCATATGATGTCATAGTTTATCCACCATGTAATTTACCACTACTTTGCTGTATAGGCCAACAAACAAAACGTACCATTACAGCCCATTAGGAATCACGCGTCTATAAGGCTTGTAAAATGAGACAATAGTTTTTACCAAACCGCTCAAGGATGGGTTTATTTTCTAGGATTTATTTTTTTGGGAAACTCCCTTTCAGTTCTGTAGAGGATCGCCGTGTTCCTCTGTGTTTCAGATCCAGAAGGTTTGCAACAAGAAGCTGTGGGAGAGATACAGCCACCGCAGGAAGGAAGTGTCCGAGGAAAACCACAACCACTCCAACGAACGCATGCTCTTCCACGGTCAGACCAGTACTGTCGAAGGAGTAGTAGTAGTAGTAGTAGTGGTAGTAGTAGTAGTAGTGGTAGTAGTAGTAGTAGTGGTAGTAGTAGTAGTAGTAGTAATAATAATAGTAACAGTAGTAGCAGTAGTAGTGGTAGCAGTAGTAGTAGTAGTAGTAGTAGTAGTAGTGGTAGCAGTAAGAGGAGCAGTAGTAGTAGTGGTAGTAGTAGTATCTCTCTCTGTCAGTAGAGTGTTTACCTCTCCAGTGAACCCCCTCTCCCGTGTCTCCGCCCCCTCTCCCGTGTCCCCGCCCCCTCTCCCGTGTCTCCGCCCCCTCTCCCGTGTCTCCGCCCCCTCTCAGGCTCTCCGTTCGTCAACGCCATCATCCACAAAGGCTTCGACGAGCGCCACGCCTACATCGGCGGGATGTTCGGCGCCGGGATCTACTTCGCCGAGAACTCGTCCAAGAGCAACCAGTACGTCTACGGCATCGGAGGAGGAACCGGCTGCCCGCTGCACAAAGACCGGTCCTGCTACGTCTGCCACAGGTGAAGACCGGGACCGGGTCTTGATGCATCTGGATCAGACAGTTTACACTTTAACACTAGAAAGGCTGAGCAGGACTGTTATGAATTTTATAATTGAAATATGTAAGCTTTCAAAATGACTTTTTCTAGACTCACTTTTTGCACAAACCATATTGGTAGACTTAAAAAATTATAAAAGAAAATAGTAGTTTTAATTATATAACCGCTATTTAAATTGACAGACAGCTTGTTGGATTCTCAATATCCACTGGCCTTTCCAGTGTTAAATTATGCATTTTATATCCAAAGCATACAAATTATACATTCTACAAAATCACAGAATTATACAGAATTTTGTATAGTTTTTTTTCAAAACACTAAATATCCATTTGGTAATATAAACTCTACCTGCATAAGAACAGACATCAGAATATCTGTTTTACACATGCAAAAGCTGCACTATGTAGTCAAAAATGTCAACAATATGGCGGCACATTTTTAATTATTATGTTTTTAATATATTTTTTACTTGTTTTTTATGTCATTATACGTTTATTTGTGGCTCCACTGCACATTGTTTTAGTGCTATATCCATCTGTTTTATAGTGTTGTGACGCATTTTGTTCCCTCGTTGTTTTCTGTGCTTTTAATACATTTTGTGAAGCACTTTTTGAAAGATGTTATATAAATTAAGGTTTACTTACTTATTTTTGTACTACATATTACTACATAAATCTATCTAGTACTTCCTTATTTTCTTACTTACTTATTACAAATGTGAGCTGTAGCATGTTCCTGTGTGTGTCCCCTGCAGGCACCTGTTGTTCTGCAGGGTGACTCTGGGTAAATCCTTCCTGCAGTTCAGTGCGATGAAGATGGCTCACTCCCCCCCGGGTCACCACTCTGTCACGGGACGGCCCAGCGTCAACGGCCTGGCGCTGGCCGAGTACGTCATCTACCGAGGAGAGCAGGTACCGCGTGCTCTCAGATTCATCCATTTTGTTATTAGATTTGTAGTATTTTTAAATATTTTTATGTATTTATTTTTTTTGTTTTAGAATTTTCTATTTTGTAAATATTTTATTTTTTTCTGTTTTTAGTATTTTTATTTATATATATTTTCTATTTGTTGTTTTAGATTTTTATTTATTTATTTATTTGTCTGATTATTTATTTATTTATTTATTATTCGTTCATTCAGCCATCCACTTATCGATACATTCATTTATACTCCTCACTGTTCTTTATTTATTTTTTTTGTTTTTTATTTGATTTTGATTCCATTTTTTATGTATTTATTGTTTTATTTTTACTTTACTTAAACTTTTATTTTACATTTTTTGTATTTGTATGTGTTTATGTATTTGTCTTATTTGTATATTTATTTGTTTATTATTCGTTCATCCCATCCATGCATTGATTCTAATGATCCTCCCTCTTCTCCCTCAGCTCAGCAGTAATAAAACGATCTTTCCGCTGAATTGTTTCCTTCTCTGTTCACTGTAATTGCTCAAAAAAATGTAATAAATCGCCTCTATATTTCCCCTCAGCTCTTATTTTTCTTGTTTCTTTTCCAAGCGCTTCTCTCTTCGCTCATTCCAGCGTCACATCAGCATCATCCGCTCACCGAGGCTCTGACCTTCACTCTACTAACTGTTGGCTGTTTATAATGTTTGTGATTGAGGAAGTGAAACTCAGGCGGCCGTCAGCGTCCGTTCAGCCAATCAGATCGTTCCTACGTCTGTTCTGTAGAAACTAGCGGCGAACACAGAGACGACGGTCCGACCGAAACAAAGAGAAACCAGAGAAAGCGTGGTGGAGCGTTGGGATGACTGGAGGTTTTCAGATCAGTTTCTTATTGAATTTATACAGTAGAGTCTTCTGTTTTCTATCAAGCAGCTCCGTTACGAGCAAAGCTTCCTGTTCTTCTGCCTCGCCGCCATGTTGACGCTCAGCACATCCATTTTGTGATGGATCAGTGTGGCCGCCGCCTTCTGCTCCTGCTGAATCTCTCTGAATAAGAAAATGTCCTGCAGGAACGAGCAGACGGCTTTGTGCTCAGACAAGTGGATATCTGATATCTTTTCCCAAAACCAATAGCTGCACACGAGTGGCACTTCACGGTCCGATGTGAATAGATGTCCACTCAAGCAATCAGCGGTGTCATTAGTGTGTGAAATTACTTGCGGCGGCGGTCTGCTGCTGATGGCTGGAGAGCAGACTGAGAGGAACCAAACCATTACAACAGCCACTGAACCAACTCATCTAGTCTCATATTCAGTCTCACACTCTTATTTTTCTTACAAGTGCAAAATTCTACCAACAGCGTCAGATTATTCCCAGTGAAGTTGGATGGAGTTTTGTCTGTTGAAACTCGATTGAAACTTGAACTGAAATTTAGTCAACAGATCTCCTCGGCTCAAGCATCACTTGATTAGATTCTGGTGTTGATCTGGGAATTCCTCCATTAGATCATTTTTTTTATTTTTTTTTATCCTCAATTAGTATGCTGCGTTCAAGTGCTGCTGGGAAAGTCCGACATCCAGGACTTCCTAATCAGCCGCTAAACAGCGTTGCTTTCACATGCTATTTTGAGGGAGAATCAAACCATAAACGAATATAAACTGTTACAGAGGCTGCAGTTTTGAAGTTGGAGGATTGTTCATCGATGGAGGAGGTTTGAGCTCTACTGAGAGACTTCTGGCTCCACTCCAGTGCAGTGTGGCTTGTTTCAGGAATATTCTAGAAATGAGAAATGAGTGTGAATATCGTGAAACGAGGCAGAATAAGGCGGATCGATCGACTAGCATCAAGAAGACGACACTGCAAGTTGATTTGCATTTAAGTTTTCACCTTTCTGGCAGATTTTTTTCCACCTTTTTTAAAGAAAAATAATGTTAAGACTTAATACTAGATCAAATTATTTGCTAAAGCTGCACTAGGCAACTTCGTACGTTGGCGCCTCCAACTGGTAACAAGAGCTAACTGTCAATACCCAGAATTCCTGTGCGGTGAGGTCAGTAAACAGTTTACGAACCGGCCGGTCTGTGATGCTTTATACCAAAGAAACCAAAGAGACGAGAGAGGAGAAGATCTAACGCTGCTGAGTCCAGCTTTCTCTGCTGCTGGTTAGGAGACAGACTGGATTTGGGGAAACAGGGAGAATCTACAGTGTCTCAGTTAGTGGGACGGGACGCTCCTCTCTGCTGCACACACACTTTGTGATTTAGGCTGATAAGACAGCAGGATTTTTACATGAAATTCTTGTCTTGTGCAGCTTTGAGATGCGTTTTATTTACTGTGCAAATGAGGTTTGCTGCAATGTTGGCCCAGTTTTGTCCCTTTGGTCTCACTGAGCCTCTCTGCCCCTCAGGCGTATCCCGAGTATCTGATCACCTACCAGATCATGAAGCCTGACACGCCTGCAGAGGGATGAGGAAGAGGAGGAGGAGGAGGAGGAGGATGAAGAGAGAGCGAACGAGGAAGTGGAGGAGGCAGAAATTGCGGAGAAGAAGCGCAGAAGAAGAAGAGCACCCATCTCAGCCTATCAGTTGAGCCTTGGCTTTACTAATTGCATGCACAAAAAAAAACAACTTTATTTATACAATGTATAAAACATTTGGGTTTTTATCCGATGCCTGTTTTTTGCTGTTTTTTCTATGGTTTGTCACTTTGTTTTATGCACTTTATTAACCATGGGTTGTATCATGATGTAATGTGAGTGTGGATTTGTCCTTTTGTTATGAATACAGTATCGTCCAGTTATTCAGGTACAGCGCTCTGAGAGAGGAGGTTTCATCACAGCGGTGTGTGGAGTCTGACTGAGCTCAGACGGGCCGACTCTCACAGGTCTGATCCCCCGACAGCAGAGTGTCTGTCACCATGTGTCCTGTCACAAGCACTGAACCCCTGCCTGCATAATGCCTAAAATATAACAGACTTTTCAAACCAACATATTGTCATTGTCGGGTGAAAACTTTGTATCTCCCAAACGTCAACTTTTCAGGAACTGAGAAAAACAGCCTTGTTTTCAGCTTGACCACCATTGCAGTTTATCCAATGGAGTTTTAAAGGTCCCATATCATGTAAAGCAGGACTCCCTCTCCTCTGTGATGATAAAGGAGTTGGATGTGTATCTAAACATGGTGAAAGTATCAAAACTAAATCCACACAATCCATATTAGAAAAGCGAGCCTCTAAACGAGCCGTTTGGACTTCCGTAACTTTGTGGCGTCACAAAGGTTCGCTCATTATCATTTCTGTAAGAAATAATAGACTAACAAAGTGTTTTTTTCAAAGCGGTCGAGCGGTCGTCATCGTTTATTACCGGAGAGTTTTCCCTACCTGTAGCCGCCGGGCCGCGGCGTCTCACGTTTCGCTCTCGAAACGGTTAGCCGATCGGAACAGAGGGGTCGTTAATATTAATGAGCCTTAAAGACACGGCGACAGAAACGGCCTGTTCTTGGTAAGGCTCAGAGAGATGCTGGAAAATGAACGTGGAGAAATGGATTGAGAGTGTTTTTGGTTCATGACACCACACACACAGCTTTGAATGGACCTCAAGACACAAAATAAAACTCTGGACAGTGGAGGATATGGGACTTTAAAGGGTTTCATCGGTTGATTTTCCCCGAACCAATCACTAGTGATGGACGTATCTGAACCAATCACTAGTGACTGATGTATCTGGCCGCTCTGACGTCACTTCAGTCACATGATGCTGCAGCCAGTCAGCCTCTACATCCATGGTTAGCAGACATTCACCAACTGACCCAAGAATAACATCCATTTTGACAAAAACCTTTTGTCAAAATGTCTGTCTTTGCAAAAACAATCTGTTGGTTAAGGAGGAGATTTCAACAAATCAAAACATGAATGAAAAACGGTTCAAACTTTAGTCCCGCCCACAAATCACCAAAATTGTTACAAGGTTTTCACATGACAGCGATATGCTATTATTGACACTTTTTAACACAATATATACCGCCGTAAAAAAAATGAAAATGAAAATTGTTCAGTCCGACACACACAGATGTGCTGAAGTGACTCTTCCTCTCTCGGAGCGGTTGCTCGGTCTTTCTGACACTTAACACTTCCAAAAAAACTCTCTGTGTTGCTTGGCAACGTTCGGGGCACATCCTAACGAGGTGATGTATTTATCTTATGAAGATGTTGTGTATATATATTTTTTTGTACTAGCATGTTAATTTATTGACATTTGTATTGGGGGAAAAAAGAGTTCTATCCCTGAGTTTCGAAGCAGCTGTGTTGATTTTGTGTGCGGGGCTCCGGCCGCTCCAGCTCATGTTTACTGAATCAGCCTTAATGAGACTGGACAGTGTGCTAATGATCAGCCAATTACACTCTGTGGAAGCCTGAATATATTTATCATCAGCTCAAGCCCCTTTTGTACACACACACACACACACACACACACACACAAATATGTTTTTTCCTTGCAGAAGTTCATGCTGCACCCAACAGGCACAGTTAGGAGCGTTTTACCACAGTTGTGTTCACTTCAGGTTTACTACAAGCTTGTTAGTCAGAAACCCAAACACATATCTGCTATTGATCTACTTTAAAAACCAGAAATAGCAACGACCAGAATGACCTCAACTAGAACAACAATAACAACAGCAATGGCTGCAGTGAAAGTGAGACACGGGTGGCTTTGTCTTTGAGTTTGATTTTCTAACAAAATAGCATGTGAAAGTCCTGGATGTCGGACTTTCCCAGCAGCATGTGAACACAGCATAATAGTTAAGGTTACAGAATGAAAATTGACTAATGGCAGAAATCCCAGATCTGGATCATCAAAATCGATCAAAATCGAATCATCTGATTTCAGCCAAATTGGTTCATAACTTCCTTACTCCTAACTTTGTTGGTGAAGGTAATGAACTGAAAGAGGAAATAGAAGCTTTTCCAACACAACCAACCATGTGATATTTTAGACCAATTGCAGAGGGACACACAATGGCGGCTAGTTTGCGAAGAATTTGACTAGTTCAGTCAGTAAGCCTGTGGAAATTAAGGAGTTCAGAGAAAATGTGGGGCTTCTGTCTTTCCACAAATGTTTCCTTTTGTCCCCCAAGAAACTTCAAAAAATTCGCCTCCACAGCAAGCATCCCGCCCACTGGAGTCTAGTTTGGGTTCAGCATGGACCCCGTGCAAAGGAAAAACTGCCAATCAAAGAAGAGTCTGATTGAAACGTGTCGCTCAAAGCCTGTGAACACACTCGAGTCTCAAATCGAGACTTTAAAACCTACAGAAGAAGAAAAACAAAGCGAATGTAGTGTATGTAAATTTACCCTGACTGTCTTCAGATTGTTCTGCTGTCGTAAACTCTTCTTCTCTGGTGTGTAATGTGACGTTAACGGACACTCTGCATGGTTCTGGTTCTGGTTCTGGTTCTGGTTCTGGTTCTGTCTGTCTGGTTCGCGGTGTTGTGTCATTTTCTGAGACTTGTTTTGCCTGTTGGTGCGGACCGGGAGGAAACCAGCAGAACATGAAGAGTTTCTCTCCAAAGTGAGACCTCTACAGTGAAAGCTTTACAAATATTTGATATCAGAAAATTCAAACAAATGATGGTACTTTTTTATGGATAGACGGGAACTTTGGTCTTGGATCCTCTGCTGAATAAATGGATAAGTTGTTTTTTTCCCCAAAGTGGACCTGTAACATTTTAGGAAAAAAACTCTTCATATGTTTCACATTATTTGAACGGATCATTTAAAAAAACAAATGCTAAATAAAACAATGAGGTGCGTTTGATTTTACTCATGATAAAGAAATGGTTTGAGAGTTGGGTGGAAGGGGGATTGCAACTTTTTGCGTCCTCGCTTATGAAAAACAGTAAACATTTTAATTTAATATTTTTTGGGGGGGAAATGTAAAAATCTACCAGCCTACTGTCCCCCTTGCTAAGTATGTACAAATTACTACTACTACTAATAATAATAATAATAACTTTATTTGTATAGCACTTTTCTAAAAACAATGTTTACAAAGTGCTTAACATACAAAAAAGCCGGAGACAGTGATGTAAAAGTACCACAATTAAATAAATAATAGAGTGGAATAATAAAAATAAATAAAAAAATAATAAAAAAAGAAATAGGAATACTAATGGTTGCTTGTAATGTTGACGGTCTAAGAATTGAAGTTAATTCTGTTTCACTCAGTGCTGTGAAAAGTTCATTCTTACTGTTGATGGTGAAGCAGGGTGGCTCGGAGGTTAAAACAAGCGCACCCGGACCCGTTCAGACGTGTGAATCCTGCTGGTTTTCCCCGGTCCGGTCCGGTCTCGTGCTTCTTCAGTGTCTCGTCTTTTATCTGCAGAGGCTGCTGGGAGGCGGGAGGCATCTTCCTGCTCTCCAGCTACAGCGGCAGCCATATTGGAAGAAATAAATGACTCTCTTTGTGACTCTGGTCTGTGTGTCTGTGGTCTGTTTTGTTTGAACATATATTTATATTTTAACATTAGAAAGGCCAGTGGATTTTCGGGGTCTAAGCAGAAGACTGATGGTTTTAATGAGTGCCAGGTCATGTTCGTGTCCTGCTCTCTCCTTCATGCCACAGAGGATAACTGTGGGAAACTCTGGGACACATCACTGCCTTTAAATGAAGAACTGATTTCCCTTTCATCAGTCTGGTTTCAGTGGAGAGTTTTAGTGTCCCATGATGCTCTAAATGCTGTTTCAGAGGCTTTTCCACCCTGATGAGAAGAAAACTGTGGGGGAAACACTGAATACTTGTTGGTTTTTTGGCATGAAATTGGTTAAATGTAAAAATATTGAAAGCAGAATACAGTATTGATATACAGTATAATCCTTCAGATATCCACAATGGTCCAACCTTATTAGAGGTCTGTTGGTGGGAATCTGAGTCACATTTTGTTGCTATTACTAACATTTTGTTTTATACAAGTTCCTATTATCAAATACTCACATAAAATGGCCGGTAAGTCTCAGGTACACACACACACACACACACACAACAAACATTTTTTGACAAGACACGCAGACATTAGTCACCGTCACCCAGTCTAGCAATCATGGGTCAACTCCTGGACGATGACAGCTGTTGTCATGACGATGACTTGGTTTGGTAACTGGACTTCAGTGCAGAACTATTGATGAGTTGTTTGGGTAAAAGGTTAAAACAAACATTACCTGGACTGTCCTCAATAGTACAGCAAGAATAATCTATAGAGGGATTTCAGGTGATGTAACACACTCTCTGGCGGCCATGTTGGAGGTCCTATTATTATTATGTATTTTATTTAACCTTCATTTAACCGGGTAAGTCTCATTGAGATTAAAACTCTCTTTTGTAAGAAAGGCCAACATCTTAAAAATATAGCCGCATGTGGCAATGAACGGGGTCCAAGCACAATATGCTAATTTGTCCAAAGATGAGAAACATAAGGCATTATGATTAGTTGACCATACTATTAATGATGTTATTGTGAGCTTGCAGAGAATAGTGTCGTCATGTGACTCCAGACTTCGCAGGTCTCATATCCTTGGACACAGTGACTTTCTTTTTATGGGAATATAGGCACCTTTTTATGCTCATTAGCATAACAATGACATAGAACTCATTTGGATGTAAAATCTCAAACGTGTGCTCACAAGGTCACTCTCCGTCATTTGAACACCTCGAGGTACACTGACAACGCTTCCCTCCGACGGCAGCTGACACACTGAGCCAGTGAGGGAGACACACCGCTGTTGCTTGGCTTTAAAGGATAACTTTGGTATTTTTCAACCTGGACCCTATTTTCCCATCTTTTTGTGTCTAAGTGACTAAAGGGGACAACAATTTTTGAAATTGGTCCAGTATTGAGCGAGATCGCTTCAGCCGGCAGCCGCGAAACGAGCTGCAATGTAATCCGACGGGGCAAATCGCACCGTCAATGTTCGTCCACTAAAAGTTCTTGTTTTTGCCACTGACAGGCTCAGATTGTTGTTATAAGTGTCTGACAACATTATGGAAAGGACCCTACAGAGAAATGAAACGTTTTTCTTTACCTTTCGCTTGATCCGGTCTGCGTGTAACTTCCTGCAACAACTCAACTCTCACGAGACTTGAGCGAGAGTTGGTTACACACAGACCGGATCAAGCGGAAGGTAAAGAAAAACGTTTAATTTCTCTGTAGGGTCCTACAAATACCAAAGTTACCCTTTAAAGCCGATACATTTTAGAGATCTTTGGTGTTCTTAATGTCCAAGAATATCTTTTGCTGGTGTTATCATGGAATCTGTCTTAAGAAATGATAAAAAAAACAAAAAAAACACCTAGTATCCTCATCCCACTGCCCTGATACCCACCCAAGAATAAAGTCCTGGCCTCACCCTACAAAATACAGACAAGTAAGTGCTGAAGTGCTTCCTGTTGGCAGAGGTCATCTGCAACAGGTCTGTCAGACCCTGACAGTGAGACACAAACCATAACATTCCAGAAAAGCTCAAGATGTTAGGGAAATCAATTTAGATTTACACTAAGCTCCAATAAAATCAAATACATTCATATACATAGCAGGGATTAAAAATCAGCTCTAAAGGGAATTGCAAAATGGCTGTGAACAAACAGAGGGAATAGGCAAGAAGGGCTTTCTATGCAATTGAAAAAAATCAATACAAACTGACATCCCAATTTGTAACTGGCTGAAAATATTCATATCCATAATTCAACCACCCTATTCTAATGAATGGCTAACTAATTGTAATGGCTTCTTTTTGTAGTCTGCTAAAGCGTGAGTTAGATTTCTCCGTCAACGATGCCGGGGGGGTACGGCGGGTGGGGGGTACGCCGGGTAAGGGGTACGGCGGGTGGGGGGTACGCCGGGTGAGGGGTACGGCGGGTGGGGGGTACGCCGGGTGAGGGGTACGGCGGGTGGGGGGTACGGCGGTGAAAGCATTTATGGTTTCACGTTGATCGCACACTACTCCACCGAAACACTACACGGCTTCCTGTGCTGCAGAGGATTTTTCCCAGGAAGCAGCGACCAGACAGTGGAGAAGATTTCTGAACTGGAGATAGTTTGGATCACTGTTGAGTTAGAGGAGCAGAACAGACAGTTATTTATATGAAAATGTCTCAAATTATTACTTTGATGTTCGGAAGATTTGAGGTTTTGATGCGACAGATTTGTTTGTTTCCTCACTGCTGTTTTTTCATATAATAAATGAATCATTCTGTCATTTGGGGGATTTTTATATCTTGGGGAATAAAGGTTTTATCATCAGAACTTACCCATCAAACACCTCTACAGTGCAACTACATTCCTGTGTGTGTGTGTGTGTGTGTGTGTGTTTCCCTGTTGGGAGAGCTGTCAGTCAGACAGATTTCATTATTGCTGCAACAACACTCCTCTCCTCCTCTCTCCTCCATCCATCCTGTCTCCTCCCTGTCTCCTCCTTTCTTTCCACCCCAGTCTCCTTCTCTCCTATCTTCTTCTCTCCTCTCCTACCTCCTCCCTTGTGTCTCCTCTTTTCTGTCCTTATCTCCTCTCCTCTCCTCTCTTCCTTCCTTCTTTTATCCCCTATCCTTTTCTTCCTCCTTTCTTCCCTCCGCCCTCCATCCTGTCTCAGAAATGAATTTAATCACTCTGTGCAGTAAAAAGTCTAAATCTTTATGATATTTGTACTTTTCTGCCCATAATGATTTTTAGATGATGGCAGTGCTATCATTAACTTTTCACTTTCTGGCAAAGTCACCAAGAGTCAGGAGTCACCATATGGTCCAAAGTTAATTATCACAAAAATTCATTTTTTTTCATTAGCTCTCCAGGAAGGTCAAGGTTGGGTTGTGAGGTAAAAGTTTGATTTTTAATCAACTTTTCCAAGCAAAAATTGAGATTTGGCTTTTGCAGTTTGGCCAGAAACAGTGTTATAAAAAAAAGAAAATATCAAGCTGAAAAGAACATTATAGGAGAAAAGTGACAGCTCCTCTGACAATATGATATATAGTGAATAATTAAAACAAATGATAGAACTGTTTTTAATGATAGTTATTGACGTCAGTAAACTAAATGTCTTCCTCATATCCTGCGTTCACGTGCTGTATGACCAGAGCAACTTACTTCAGTCTTCAGTTTTTCAGTTAGTGGGGATGGTGTGTGTGTGTGTGCGTGTGTGTGTGTGTGTGTGTGTGTGCATGTGATAGTGTGATTTGTTGATAGTTGGCACACTTTAAGGCAACGGGGATACACAGTTGGATGACAAATATGAAGAAAATGTATGAATGTATGTGAAAAGTTTTGTTTTTAATGGCTGCTGGTTTATGTTTCCTCACAAACACAGAAACACTGATAGATAGTGGACAGTGGAGGCACAGCAACACACACACACACACACACACACACAATGATACATGGGAGGAGATGGGATTTTCTGAAATGTTGGTTAATTGATGATTAATTTCTTCCTACATGCTTTGGCAATATTGTTTGTAAACTGTAAATTGTTTGTCATACCAATAAAGCACCTTGAATTGAATTGAATTGAATTGAATTGAATTGAATTGAATTGAACTGAATTGGATTGGATTGAATTGAATTGAATTGAATTGAATTGAATTGAATTGAATTGAATTGAATTGAACTGAATTGGATTGGATTGAATTGAATTGATGGGACGCTCTGCTCTGCTGCAGCATCACTTCCTGTTTACACTGAGAAGACAGCTGGGTTTTATATTAAAATCTGACCTACTGTCACTTTAAGTCCTTGGTTGTCAAAACTTCAACATTTCTACAGTCTGGATCCTCTAATACTGAATGATGAATTTCACCTTGTCTTTTGGAGGAGGAGAACTCACTCTTTCTTCTTATAGGACACAAAAGTGAATTCTCACTGATGTAAACCAAACACTCCCAGTTTCTGGGAATAATATATTTCAAATCCCTTAAATTCCCCTGAAGAGACAGTTTGAATGAATGAGAAGTCTCTTAGTGCTTTTCTACAGGCAGACAAAACAACTCCAAGGTGGTTGGAGCTCTCTGTTTGATCTGCATGTTGATGAGAGATGAGAGCGAGCTGCAGAAGCTCCTCTGGGACCTGCGGTGCTTTAAAAGGAGCGCTCCCTTCCTCGCTGCCGCGTCTGAAGAGTTTCAATCCAAAATCCCACAGTGCATCAGTAAAACCTGCTGCTGAAATCCATCTGCCAAGAAAAACCTGCTACCTGAAATTCATCAGCCAAGATTTCAAAAGCATTTTTTATTTTTTTATTTTTTTTGGTGTTACACAAGCAAATAGCTTAAAACTGCTTGTAACTTTAATATTTCAGTAATCCATAATGTGACTTTTCTGGCATTTTAAAAGAGAAGTCGTCATTTATTTCAAATGATGGATATCTCAAGTTGGACTAGAACTCTCCAATGAATTAATCAGCATTTTTTTTCTCTTGACACCCAAATATTCCAAATAATTTTCCCCATTGGATTTGATTTTGTAAACTAGTCGGCAGTCTAATAAACTAGGTAAATTGATGCTGTCACAGTCTACTAACATATTAGTTTGCAGTATTTCAGTTAGCCAATCTATAATTGATAGACTGTGATTTGAATCTGGTTTTCAAGGTGTGTACAATTATATTAGTGTCCATAATTCAGCATAACTCCTTTTCAAAGTATCTGTGATCTGATTAATATAGATTTTTATTGTACTACTCATTAGGTTTCAGTTGATTGCAGTGGATTACAGTCAGCAGTTGTGTTGTAACCACATTTCTGTAATCTCATGTGTTCATCTCTCACTCCCCAAACCTGCAGAAACCTCTACAGTCTGTCAAATATCCAATTACAATCAAATGCTTCCCAGATTTTCATTATCAAAAGCCTCAAAAGTTTATCGCAAAACCAATTAAAACTTAAATCCTTTGCACTTTTCCTTATCAGACAGGAGTGCCGCTCAGTCATGACTCGCTCGGTCCCGGGTCGCAACAAAAGGGAATTTTTGATGATTAATGTGTTCACTCTTGTTTCCTGAGATATTAATGAATCTTGAGAGGAAGAAAGAGATAACAAAGGGGAAAGAGAGAGAGAGAGAGAGAGAGAGAGAGAGAGAGATCATTCTGGCAGCCTAGAGAAAGTACATACAATATTGAGAGGCAGAAAATAAACCCTTTCTCCTGTTAGACTGCAGGCGTCTGTTGTGTCAAACTTTGCTACTGGCACGATGAAATATAGACAGTATAAAAGAAGGAAAGCTTTCACAGATGGAAGCGTTATTGTAAATATGAGAGGGATAGATGAGGTTTAAAAGAAATGGGATTGTGCTGCCGGGCGGATTGGTATACGGCAAAATACATCTCCATTTGAAGAGATGTGTTTCCAAAACTGGGAGTATAGGGCCTGAAAATGAGTTTGGAAAGCCAGAAATCTCATTGGAATCATTGAGTCATTGTTATTGATCAATAGCCTATCAACCCCCACTGATATAGTATGGTAATTTTGTCCTATATAAGGCAGTAAAACCTTAATTAAGGCACCTTGAACTACCAGTAACCTGTATTGTGCTTTTCTTTCATTCCAGTTAACATTTAGTAAGAATAGGCATCAACTTTTTCCAATGGTGGATTTCTTATTTTGGAGCCAAACTCTTCTATCTACAGTGATTTGTCAAAGTCAAGTCAGTGGGCGTAACTGCAGCCTCACGCAGGTGTGATGGGACTAATTGGATGCCAGGTGTCTTCACTTAGTTTAATGAGACCTGGGGGAGTTGGAGCACCAATATAAGGCCGGACCAGCAGAGTTCCAGTTACGGCACAAAGCTTCTGTCTGCAACTTACTGATCTGCTTCCAACAAGCTACAGGAGCTGAGCTGTTTTACTTTGACTGACAGACATGGAGTTTGGATTCCCTTTAAGGTAAGCTGCATGGGTTTAATGGTTTTGGGTTAAATTTTCAATCTTGGTGAAGGACTAGTAACTGATTTCAGCAGAAGAGCTAATCTCCCAAATCCAATCTATATGTTTTAGGAAAGTTCATGAAATTCTTCAGTTTTTGCAACTGAAGTCTTCTATTGTTTAACTCCTGGCCTTGTATTCCTATTTACAGAGTTTCTTGGATTTGTTTCCTGCTGTTTGGCAGTGGGGCTTGTTTCCCTGCTAAAGGCGGTATGTTTCTCTCAATACTCCATTACACATCTAAATGTTTCCATATAAAGCATTTTTAGGATGAGGAATTCAAGCTCCAAGTTTAAGCTAAACGTTTGTGTTCAGAAACTTTACTTTGGAGGGTTTTTAAGTGTTTTTGTCTTTAACTTTGATGTCAAACTTTTTGTCTCTAGGTTCCCCAGGCAATGCTGCATATCTTGACGCAGCTATCGGGAGTTACGGTGACAGGCCTGTTCCCTATGGAAGCCCATTAGGCTCTGCATTAAATGTCGGTCATGGCTCTCCTAGTTTTGTGTCTCTGCAGCACGAACCGGCTGCTGAAGGCCAGCAGCCTGGTGCGGCCGTCCAGCAGGCCAACTCTCCACTCAGCCTGGGAGCTCCCGGTGTGTCTGCTGGCTTCTATGGCCCGGCTGGACCCTCTCCAAGCTACGAGCCCAACAGGTTTATCCTTCCATCTTATTACAGCCCTTTAAATCCGAGCTCAGGCGGCTCCGGGTTTGTTAGCCCCCCTGTCCTGCCTCCACCTGGCAAGGGTGGCTCCGGGTTTGTTAGCCCCCCTGTCCTGCCTCCACCCGGCAATGGCGGCTCTGGGTTCGTTAGCCCCCCTGTCCTGCCTCCACCCGGCAAGGGCGGCTCTGGGTTCGTTAGCCCTCCTGTCCTGCCTCCACCCGGCAAGGGCGGCTCTGGGTTCGTTAGCCCTCCTGTCCTGCCTCCTCCCAGCAATGGCGGCTCCGGGTTCGTTAGCCCTCCTGTCCTGCCTCCTCCCAGCAATGGCGGCTCCGGGTTCGTTAGCCCTCCTGTCCTGCCTCCTCCCACCAACACTGGGAACAGGTCTCCTAGCTTCTTTCCACAGCCTGCACCAGCTGCCAGCAGTTTCTTCAATGCAGGAGACTCAAGCTTCGGATCCTTTGACCACAGCTCAAACCATGACTCCATCGCCAATTTTCCAGCAGTAGACACCTACCCCAGCGTGTGGGCAGGGCAGCCTGCTGCAGGAGAGGCCTCCTACCCCGGTGTCCCTGCTGAGTGGGCTGCGCAGCCTGCCGTCTATCCTCCTGCAGTAGGAACCAGCTACCCTGGGTATGACTACTTCGATTCCGTTGAATCGGCCTACGAACCAAGCGCATTTGAAGAGACCTCGCCACAAGTTCCATCCAGCTACATTATGCAGTCCAGCAGCAGCTACCACAACGGCAGAGAGTCCTTCTCCAACACAAAATACGAGCCTCTTGAACCTCCTGTGATGCACTTCCGGGTTGCCGGAGCTCCTCGTGAGCCCACTGCACCAGCTTCTGGCTCCAAAGGGGGAGAGAAGGTAACTTGCAAACCTACTTGGGTTGGGTGGTCAATTCTAATGTGTTTCCTTCAATGAATAATTTTTTTATTTTTTCCCCCCAAGGGACACTTCTGATTGCCCGAGCTTCAACGTGCTGCAATCATCTGCACTGTAGTTGTATGTGTTGACTAATGTCTGTCTTGATGAAAATAAATTCTTTAAACTTGAAGGCTTCAGTGTGACTCGGTTCTTTAAACATTGGTTCAGTTCAAATTAAGCTGTGCAGCTGATGCACTTAATTCTACCTGCTATGTGCCGTGATGTGGTCACTCTGATCAGGAATAATTTGCTGACCCTGTTGTAGGAGTTCGGGATTTCGCTAGTGTAGCAGAAGTGCTCAATTGGCCTTCCCTATGTCCTTATTTTGGTGCATACTTGTGGAGAAGCTGCATTTTGCAAAAGTTCCACTTGCTAATGCAATCATTGCTAAATGGGATTTTTCAGGTTTGCCTTGTTTCCACATGTAAACCCCTGTGTTGCAACTAAGTTTCCAGGGTACTTGGATGCAACATGGGACACTTTCCACTCAGACCAGTTGCTTATGGAGCTAATCTAGTAGCTGAACAAACCCCAACAATGGGTCACTCTCTGTACATATGGCCTTCTGTAGTCTTAATGTGAATACATTGCTGACATACCTCCCCTAAGTTCTACGTAAGGTTCATGGTGTCTATCTACCGACATGGTGCACTGTTTCCTCTAGACCTTTCCTCCTGTAGGGGTGTAACTCCAGTTCTTGCAGTTTAGATTTTGCATGGTGATTCATAGCGGTCTGGTCAAGCCTATCCACCACTGATTCACTGACGATTGGTGTTGTCGGTTACTAAAGTCTTGGACCAATCGGTGGCAAAACAATTTATAATGAAGATGCCTTGGTGACAATCCTGGCAGCGTTCACATCCCAGCTTCAAACGGCTGACTGTTCCTGTTAATTCATTTAGGTTTAAGGACGATATAACTAAATCTAGCTCGCTAATATCCAATTCCTTTGCCGGCTGCCATTTTGGTTGTCCCTCTGTAACGCTCACAAGTAGGTTTGTCCCACTTACATCGGCCATCCAATCAGGTTGTCAGACAACATCTGTCTGAAATAACAGCCAGTGGATGGGCTTCATCCACGCCGCTATAAATCACCATGCAAATTCAGAAAGTGCTAAAGACTTGAGATTCATGGGGGGCTGGACACCAGATGAGTGTTTCTACACATTCTAAGTGAAACTGTCAGTATGTTTAAATAACCCCTCAAATTGATTTTTTTTTTTTTTTTTTTTCACTGCTGAATTGTTTTGCTATTGCAACAACGTAATTTACCCAAAGTTTAATCTCATCTTGGTCTACTGGAACAAACTGCTTCCAGGTCCAACATGTAGTGTAGATTCTTGGACTATTGGCCACTGAGCCACTTTACCAGAGGAGTTAATGGAGAAAGTGCAGAGTCATTTCACTCCATCCTAAAACCACTTGTTAGTATTCTTGTTTACATATTGGAGGCAAAGGTTTAAGCATTTGCCTAAGAGGTCTTTTCTGTTTTCTTTGTCAAGTGCTTTGTTTTTTTGTTTTTGCTTTATATGTTTGGATTTATCCTCAATATGCTGTTATTTTATGCTGCTAATGACCCCAAGGGGATTAATGCTGTATCTTCTAGTCTCTTTCCGTCTCTTGATCTACAAACCTGTATTTAAAAAGCCAATATTGTGTTATGACCATTAAATTGAGCTGAAGTGACTTCAGAGAGAGTGAAAGGGACGGGGCTGGAGACGGAGTGGGCGAGCGAGGGGGAGAGAGAGAGAGAGACAACACTCTCTGATACAATCCAAGCCTTTTCCCCTGGCAGATGAAAGTGGAGTGCCTGTTGAAAACAGCTCTTGAGGCCAGTTGTGTTTGTAGTCTAGTTTCGCTGTGTGACCTCTGACCTCTCAGCCACGATATTACATGCTGCTCCTGGAAGTGGAACAGAAGCTTCAAACGGCGAGGGACAGAGAAGACGACGAACTGCAGGCTTTACACTACACACACCGGACAACAATCCACTTACTGTGTGTTCCTGCTTTGGTTCGGAAACAGCACTTCAGATAGGAAATCATCGCTGGAGATTGATTACTGTGTGTGTTTTAGTGTGTGTGTGGCTTATGTGTGAGTCTTATGAGTGCCATTTACTGCTTATAGTTACAGTCAGTGCGTAGTTCAATGGACACTAGAGAGCCTGATGCTAACACTGCCAGGGATTGGCGGTTCCATTCCCTGTGTAGCTCAATGGAAAGAGCAAGGCACTAACTTAGTGTGGTTGGTTCGTCCAGGTGAGAACGATGACCTTTGAACTCTGGTGGCACCGAATAACGGCACCGAGAGTCTCAGTCCTCTAACAAGAGAACTGCGGTGCGGTTCGTTAATCCAACCGACTGCAGGAAATCGCCCCGAAACGCAAAGGATTATGGGTAGAAGGAGACGGACGCGGTTCCTCATGCTTGGAAAGCCTAGCAGAGCAAAATGAAGTCTGGAGCACATAGCACATGAGAGAAAGAAAGAAAGAAAGAAAAGAAGAAAGAAACAGCTGAATATGTTTCTTTCTTCTTTTCTTTCTTTCTTTCTTTCTTTCTCTCATTCTTTCTTTATGAGTGGATGTGATAATGAGACACTTAACTCCTCTGTACCTGGGTGCTTTGTCTTGGTGGGGTAAAAGTCATCTTTCCATCTTTCTTCTATCTATCTATCTATCTATCTATCTTGATAAATATCTGTCTCTATCTTACTTTGTCCTTCCTTTCTTTTTTCTGTCTGTCTTTGACTTTCTTTCCTTCCTTCATTCTTTCTTTATCTCCTCTCTCTCTCTTTCTCTCTCTCTCTCTGTCTGTTCTGTCTGGCAGGAGGCTGAATGTTAATCAGTTCTGACCTCTCCATCTGGACACTCTCACAAAATCACAGCACTCACACTCTGCTTCCCACCGGGGTTTCACCGAGGGCCATTTTCATAAAGCTACCTGGGATATGTGTGTGTGTGTGTGTGTGTGAGTGAGTGTGTGTGTGTGGCAGGGTGTCTTAGCTGTTAAAGAGACCGTCCTTGTAACCAAAAGATCACAAGCTCAGTCCTCGTTGCAGCTCAAGTAGCTTGTGTCCCTTCAAAGTGACACCAAAGCCTCTATCTACACTGCAAAACATCTTATTTTACTTCAAACAAATTTAAAATTCTGCCAATGGACCTTATTGGGCATTTATGTGCTGTCACATATATTGGAAAAACGAATTTCCTACTTGGAAATGGAAATGAAAAGTTGGAAACTGAGAAAATTTTGCTAACTGATCTTCTCAGGAGAAAGTTTTGTGTCAGTCAATAGTAAGAAAACACACAAACACATGCATATTTATTGTAAGTTAGACTAACCTAACATTTGCTTGAATGAAGTTAGTCAAATTAGCTTGTTAAGCTGCAGCACATGAAAGCAACGCTGTTCAGCAGCCGACCCGGATGTCAGATTTTTCCACCAGCACTTTACCACCAGCACAGCCGTTTTGAATTACGTCACACTCGGGGTGGTAAACTCTACCAGATGATTGACATATTCATAAAACAAGCATTAGTTCAACACATACGTGAGGACTTCAGACTTAACAGTTATCATATTAGCTAGTGATGTTGAGAACGACAATAACAAATAGGGAAGTTAGCTAGCAGGCTACTAGCTAGGCTAGATTCCAGTAGCTATAGTTGGCCAAAAATTGTACCTCTGGATTCTTCAGGTCCATTTGTTTCTAAAACGTTTTTCAGTGGGAAATCTGTAAAATGATAAATGTTTGTCTGATTCCCAACATTTGTATGATGGAACGTATATTAAGTTGTAATAAGTTCAATGTCATCCGATAATTCCACTTGTTTCAAATGCAGTTTTGCAGTTTTGAATTTTGTAAAGCATCAGTATCTTGAAATAAGGCAGAATAAGACAGTTACTACAACTTGATTTGCACTGGAAACAAGTCAAATTATTTATAGCTACAAATGAATGGTCTGATAACAGATTTCGCAAGCTAACCTAGCAAACTAACTAATGTTAATTAATATGACAATACTAGCCACTACTAGCCACCTAACATTAGCTACTGTGTAAATCAGATGTGTTAGCTACACAGTGATAGCTGAGCAGCAAATGTGGTTAGCTAGCTAACTAACAAGCTAACATAATCTAAACAAAATCCAATGTATCAGTGATGAAATGATCAGTTTCCAGCCATGACCAAGTTGTAAGTTTAGAAGTTCACTGAACTGTTCTCAGCTGTTGTTGCCAAGAGTCGTGGACCTCCAATATGGCCGACAGTCCTCCACAGTTTCGTAGCAACAGCTGGAGCCACGACCAGCACTTCAGCATGGCATCTGTTTTCCCCGCTGGCCAACAGGAGGCTGGTGGACACAGGAGATAAAACCTGAAGAACCCTTGAGACGCTCAGGCAGAGGCCGTCTGGAATAATTTACCAACCTGCAATGAAACCTGGCAAACTGCTCGGCTACAGATGTGCCATTTTCAACCCATCTGTGTGTCTGTTTGGAACGACATATTTTTCATACCCCTGTTGACAATTTAAGCTAAATAAATAAAATAAACACTTCAAATAAAATGTCTGCCCTATTGTTCATTTTAATTGTTAGTTTTCATTTCATACCACTTGTATGTTTTAGAAACCTCCACTCTTGTCTCTCTGTCTTTCCCTAAAGTGGGCAGGAGATGGACAAGCCAGGCACTCAGACAAAAACAGCCTGCAATTACCTGTAGGGCAATTAAACTACAATTAAAACTGTTATTATCATTAATTATTGTCCTTGTCTTGTTGGCCATCTTTACCATATCAAAGCCAGGTTCAGAGCTGCAGGACAGCGACTGAGTGAACCTGCACACAACAGCACACATGATACAGATGATGCTTTAAAATGACGTTATTGGCTTATTTTCAACACATGCATGTGTGTGGGACAACACACATTTGTGTTACTTTTCAACACATTCTCAGCACAACATTGGGTTGCCTGCAGGTCCTTATAAGAATCTTAAAATGTTTTAAGTTGAATTATCTAAATCCAAGGCCTTAAAAGGTCTTAAATATGGTTAGATATTGTGTTTGAGTATTACATAGGGTTTAAGAGCTCTTAAAAATGCATCTTTTCCTTGGTGCACTACTTTTCTAGTGAGAAATCTCCCTGGTTGCACAGATGCAATCATGGCTTTTTTTTTTTTTATACTTCAGGATAAATTGTGGGTTAAATTGATCTTAAATCTTCCTTATGCTGACCTTAAAAAGTTCCTAAAAAGTCTCACATTTAACCTGCAGAAACGAATTTATTCACCTTGATTTGCTCTTTGATTCTGAGGGACTGACACCAAATCCTGACATTTACCGTTGATGTTTTAGATCCATGAAATATTTTCTGATATCAAACTCCATTGTAGCTGCTGTGAATATCTGGGCTATAATCGTATCTTTTCCACTAACTGGGGACTAAAGGACTCCAGCAGAGACAGTGTGGAAAAAAATGAACAACCTTTTAAATTACATTTTTATTGAAAAAGTAATGCATTTCACACATTACCTGGCTCTGTCATATTGAATAAATAGAGTAAAAAATATGTTAATAATAGTTTTGAAAAGAGGTTTGTTTCAGGTAAAGTGTTGGGCTATATTTTAAATATGAGAATTGTGCATGAGATGATTTATTAATAACAGGTGAGCCAAATATCCTATCAATATCCATTAAATTACACCCATGCAATCCTTGCTGTCACACTAACAGTCAGTGAAGAGATATAAAAAATGATTGAGTATTTGGCACATCGTATTTTACAATCCAGACAAAAACAAAGGATGGTTTTAACAGGAATAAAATATCTGATTTGCAACTCTCTGATACTCAGATCTGAGCTGTTTGTGCTGAACAGGGAGAAGTCAGGATGGTTTCTAGTTCAGATTTCCTCCTTTCTGTCTAAACTCACAGTTTAAAATCAGACTTTAACCTCAGAGGCAGAGATGTAGCCTAGTGGAGAGTAAACCCACCTGAACCCAGTTTACCTGCTTATTAGACTGACAGAAAGCTTTACGACATTATAGTATCAAACTGATGTAAAGTTGAATCTTTAAAGGAACAAAAATATGTTATTTTTAATATAGGTGGTTGTTTTCCTTATGTATGATTATCAACTAGAGATCACGATTTACCCTTTTTATTTACCATGACATCATTGTTGAAGTGTACTGTGATATACAGAAGTATAATTAATACTAATTAAAATATAGGCTAATGAATTGAGTTGATATTGGTGGCTGTTGCTTCATGATGATGACTGCAGGTCACAGTTCACCCACCTGACCTCTGACCCCCCTCCCTCCCCGATCACAGGTCTTGGATTTGACCCGGCAGCACATAGCAGTCAGTGGGTCCGGAGGAGCTGAAGGGCATCATGTCTAAAGAAATCTCCGCCTCGCACTCGTACTGCAGAATGGCGGGCAGCAGCAGGTTCCTCTGGTTCCGAGATCCGTCCGAGATGACGGACACTTTGTCGAAGTGCTGCTCCAGATCCTCCCCGGCGTGCGGCGGGATGCAGGCCAGCCGCTGCACCCCGGGGCCGGGCGCGGTGGCCTCTTTCTGCATGGTGGTGTCGTGGTGATAAGACACCAACTCGTTGCTGAAACCCACCGCCTCCACCGCGGAGCTCGAGCAGTATTTATTACAGCCCAGGATAGTGGAGAAGGCCTTCCTGAAATCGGCGTTGAAGGCGTAGATGACCGGGTTCAGGGAGGAGTTGGCCCAGCCGAGCCACACGAAGATGCTGAAGGTGGTGTCGCTGACGCACGGCGGCTCTCCAAGCTTGTCCGGGTCGCAGAAAGGAACCACGCAGTTCAGGACGAAGAACGGCAGCCAGCAGAACACGAACACTCCCATGATGATGGAGAGAGTCTTTAAAACTTTCGTTTCCTTCTTAAACGACGTTTTCAGGGAGCTTTCGTCGTGGTTTGACGCGCGGTGGCGGTGGTTTTGCGCGCGGTGGGCCGCCGCCCTCTCCAAAGACGAGATCCGTCTGATTTGGGTTTGCGCGATGCGGAAAATACGCGTGTACGTCCCCACCATGATCACCACGGGGATGTAGAAGCTGATGAGCGAGGAGGAGATGGCGTAAGTCCGGTTCAGGCTGGTGTTGCAGTCCTCCGGGTTGTCCGACGTCGAGTTGTTGGCGCCCGCCTGGTGCCAGTTGAGCTGCACGGGGATGAAGGAGATGAGGATGGAGAGCGTCCAGGCGACTCCGATCATCAGGAAGGCGAACCTGCGCGTCATTTTGCGCTCGTACTTGAACGGGCTGGAGATGGCCCAGTAGCGGTCCATGCTGATGATGCACAGGTTGAGGATGGACGCGGTGGAGCACATGATGTCGAAGGCGATCCAGGTGGCGCAGAAGCGGCCGAACAGCCACGTGCCGGCCACCTCGGACACCGCCCTCCAGGGCATCACCAGCACGGCCACGAACAGGTCGGACACCGCCAGCGAGATGACGAACGAGTTGGTGACTTTGGAGCGCAGGTGGCGGAACTTGACCACGGCGGCGCAGACCAGCGTGTTACCCAGCAGGGTGGAGACGATCAGGACGCACAGGACGCAGCCGGTCAGCGCGCGGAGGCTCAGCCCGCCGCCCGGCCCCGGGCTGTCCGCTCCGGCTGTGACGACCTGGTGCTCCTGGAGGTCCTGGATGTGGTTTTGGCTCTCGTTGTGAAAACTCTCCATTGATAGCCGGTGTCACTCACTCGGGTCCATTCTGCTCAAGTTGTCATGATTTTCCCTCCGCAGCATCACCTGCAGCGAGGCAAACTCCAGCTGCCCGCCTGCTAATACTCTGCTGTAGTTCAAAAACACAAACCCAGCAGTGAAATAATCCTGCAGAAAACGCGCTTCAGATAATCCAGAGAGTTTCTGTCCTGCTGTCCGCAGCACACCTCGGTCCTGTGTGACTGAGGCTGGAGCAGACAGACGCTGCTGTGAGGCGGATGGCGACCCACAGCGCCGATATATAGAAAGTATAGGAACCCATTCAAACTTTCAAAATTTAAAACCAGATGTGAGGAGCCAGTCCAACATTTCTATATTTAACCTTGCCACAGGTCCTTAGCATGTTGATTTAATTGTCACCTTATCTGTTATTATTTCCCATCGCATCCCTACAGATTTACTAATCCTATAATAAATGTTGGGAAGACAATATACAAATATCATAGAACTGTAAAATATCTCACAGCTGTAGGTCAAAAAATTATTCAGAAAATCCCAGTAATAGGCTACCATAAGAGATGAAAACAAACAAAGAAAAAGGAGTATCACAGAAATCCCTGATTAATTATTCCCCATTTTTTTTCAAATCCTCAATAAGATTTCACTGTCTCATTAACTGATTTAGCAACTCATTATAATTAGATCGATTTAAACGCTCAGTATCAATTTAAACACAATATCTATCTATCTATCTATCTATCTATCTATCTATCTATCTATCTATGGCTGCATACAACAGCAACTATATACAAATATCAACAATATAGCAAGTATAAAGTAGGCCTATACAGGGAAACACAAATCCACATAAAAACATCTCAAATATCATAAAAACACATCAGGAAAATGAAAAGGGGGAGAGAGAGAGAGAGAAAGCGAAATTCTCAGCACATGTAATTATATAAATACTTTATACAGGTTACAAAGATTTACAGTTTTAACAGTTTTCTCACTGGATCACACACCATCCATAATGAATTTTGTGGTTACTGATCATATTACAACTTAAACTTGAATTGCAGCTTTGATTCCGTGAGGAAATAATTTCATCACACAAACTTCACAGAAAGCTGGAAAAAAAACTGGGTACAACAACATTCGTTTGAGTTTACACCTGACACATGCATTATCAGTGCATAAGAAGAATAAATCCAACGCATACAACACCTTCATAGAGAGCAATGCTATGGGTTTTTAATGGCTGATACCGGTATTTAGAGACTGCTGATATTTTCTATTTTTACATGTGACCATCCACAGTTTTCTTCTTGTCAGGGTGGAAAAGTGGAAAAGCCTCTGAAACTGCATTCAGAGCATCATGGGACACTAAAACTCTCCACTGAAACCCAGACTGATGAAATTCATTTAATAGAGATACTTTTCTTTTGATATTTTAAAACGTATGACTGGAAGCAATTATGTTCATAAGTAAGGCTGTTATTTTGAAAGTTATAACCGTTATGTACACTGTTTTGAAAGATTGACCGGAAGCAACACAACGTTAGTCAAAGGACTTTTATTTTGAAGGTCAGAACAGGAATCAACATAATGTTAGTGAAAAGGCTTTTATTTCGAAAGTTACGACCGGCAGCACTATATGCTCGTCGATAAGCCTTTTACTTTGAAAGTTGTAACCGGTCATACCTCCAATGACTTTATCTCACGTGTGTGTGTGTTTATTTATTTAACGTTATATCTAATATCGATATGTATATAGCCTAATTTATCGATATCTACGTGTAAGTAATGTCAGAGTGGTTAGCTTAGCTAGCAGCGTTAGCCGCTGTTTCCAGGGAGACTGCGCAGAAGCAGGAACAGACCGGAGTCCAGCTGCATCGCCCTGTCAGACCAAGGAGGTTTTGTCAGATACTGGATCTGGCTTAACTGGTGCAGGACAGCTCGGGTTTCCTCTTCAGAGTCAGAAGAAGACTGTGTGAGTCTGGACTCTTCATGTTGTAAGTCTTTACAGTGCTGCAGACTGCAGTGGGGAGTAAAGCTGGGTGAACTCTGACCTCTAGTGGAGGATAAATCATATGGCATCCAAACCACCAGTATACATAAAAATCAATTATATTTTCAGAAAACCATGCAAACTGATACTATACATATCAGTCTATATAGAGACAGCAGACTATGGGAAAGGTTTTGTCCTTGAGTAAATTATTAGTTCCCTGTAATGTAAGCATGTTTCCTCAGCTGTGCTGTTTCCACAGTTTTCAGAACAAGACCAGAAGTTCTTAGAAAATATGTGACTTGTCTAGTTGTGTGCTGCTGAGGCTTGACTCATTATATATACATAGAAAGAGTATATAAACTGTTATTTTGTTTCCTCTTTGGTTGACTTCCTGACTCTCTCACTCTCTTGGTCAAGAAATAAGTTTTCCTTGACAATAGCCTACATATTAGTCTAGGCCTACATGTAGACTGCATCAGTGTTGTAGTGGTACAAATCACATTACATTTACATTTTAGACTGCTTAGGAAAGGCTTATACTTACAGTTTTATTTATATTTTACATTACATTTACAATTTGGATTAGTTAGGAAAGGGTTACACTGACATTTTCACTTACATTTGACATTACATTTAGACAACATTAGCCTACATTACATTTTACTGGCTAAGAACGGGTTACATTGATTGAAATTGTATTCACAGTTTATATTATATTTACATTCGATTAAATTTACATTATGACTGATTGGGAAAGTGTTACATTTACAGTTTTATTCACATTTCCATTAGCCTATATATAGGATACATTACATTACATTCATATTTAAAATGTTTGGAACATGGTTACATTTACAGTTTTATTCACATTTCCATTACATTTAGGCTACATTACATTTATATTTATATTTGCAATTTAGACAGGTTCGAACACGGTTCCTCAACACTGGTGAGGAAAGGGTTATGTTTACAGTAGGCAGCTGACGTCAGTGTCAGCTGTGCCTCGGGCAAGCGCCGTGCGCGTGCGTGCGAGCGTGCTTGCGTGTGTGTGTGTGTGTGTGTGTGTGTGTGTGTGGATGATTCAGCACAGTACAGCGGCAGCAGACCGACAGTCAGGCAGCGACGCGCTTCTTGAACATGTGGACTGGAAACGGATTTCGGCTCGAGGAAGGCTTTATCCTGACATTTATTTATTAGCGGACAGAAGAAGAGAAAGCTTTACTCGTCTAAGTGGAAGATCTGTATCTGTATCATCTGTTTACGGGCCGTGGTGTTTTGTATCGGACGCTGGAGCTGCTGCGGACGCCAGGCTGCCGTGCAAGGTGTTGTCTTTCCTCCGGGCTCACAGCTTCATAATTTGACTGTTGGTGGATTTTTATGACATTTTTAACCATAAATCCTGTTCGGGCTGTGAAATCCTCCCCGCTGGCCTCAGATCAGCAGCAGCGGAACGGTATTAAAGTGATATTTCACCCTCCCAACTTTCACATTTCCGGATTTTGACGTTTTTGTCTGATGCTCAGTCCGCCGGCAGGTAAGTTTAATTATGGATTGTGCAACATTTGCCATATGGAAATATAATATACGGCTTATATGTTATTATATCTCACAGAGGCTGACATATATGTTACATAACGTGTTAATTTATCTGGATATAGGCAGATATACAGACATGATAGCGTTACATACACAAGCCTGGTCTTACATATGAAACATACAGGGACTAATATTAGATTTCCTAACAGTTCACTGCATGTTTTGAAGTGAAAACAGCGGAATAAAAAGGATATTTGTATGAAAGTGCCTGAAATACTGAAATACTCATGTAAAGCAGAAATACTGCGTGGGATAGTGGGAATTATACTGTGTCAGTGGTACTCTATAGTGAGTTTATAGTGACCTTGTAGTACTTTATGGTGTTTTTTAATCTCCTATGGCATCACTGTAATATTCCCATTGGGACTTGGGGACTTGTATAGTATCTGTCTTAAAGTTATTATAGGATTCGTATAGTTATTTTTCATAAAGGATGTACTTTATTTTAAAATGGTTTGGACAACAACTTGTGATTGAGAAGAGAGAGAGAGAGAGAGAGACTGGGTTAATGTGGGGAATGTTAGTTGAAGGCCTAAGGACTGTTTCTGTGTCTGGACATTCCACTGTGGAACAGCGACATTCTTCACTTATTTAGTTCCATTCTTCAGTTCCATTGGTTCCATTCTTTAGTTCTACAGTTCCATTCTTCAGTTCCATTGGTTCCATTCTTTAGTTCTACAGTTCCATTATTTAGTCTAGTTGATTCCATTCTTTAGTTCTGCGGTTCCATTATTTAGTCTAGTTGGTTCCATTCTTTAGTTCTACAGTTCCATTATTTAGTCCAGTTGATTCCATTCTTTAGTTCCACAGTTCCATTATTTAGTCCAGTTGATTCCATTCTTTAGTTCCACAGTTCCATTATTTAGTCTAGTTGATTCCATTCTTTATTTCTGTGGTTCCATTCTTTAGTTCTGCGGTTCCATTGTTTAGTTGGTTCTATTCTTTAGTTCTTTATTTCCACAGGTTCCATTCTTTAGAACAGCAATATACTGTAGTTCTTTAATTCCATTGATTCCCATTCCAATTTCAAGGAGTTTCATTCTTTAGTTTTACTGTTTCCATCCTTCAGTTGTTTAGTTCCATTGGTTTCATCCTTTGAATCTTTAGTTCCATTGGTTCCATCCTTTGAATCTTTAGTTCCATTGGTTCCATCCTTTGAATCTTTAGTTCCACTGGTTCCATCCTTTGAATCTTTAGTTCCATTGGTTCCATCCTTTGAATCTTTAGTTCCATTGGTTCCATCCTTTGCATCGTTAGGTTCACTGGCTCCACTATTTAGTTCCATTGGTTCCATCTGTAAGTTCTTTGGTTCCATTGATTCCCATTCCCATTTCAAGCTGTTCCATTCTTTAGTTTTACTGTTTCCATCCTTCATGTGTTTAGTTCCATTGGTTCCATCCTTTGAATCATGAGTTCCACTGGTTCTATCAATGACTTTTTCAGTTCCGTTGGTTCCATTCTTTAGTTCCGTTGATTCTATCCTTTAGTTTATCAGTTCCACTGGTTCCATCGTTTAATTCTTTGGTTGCACTGGAAGTGTATCCTGCTCTGACGACAGTAGAACAGTCAAGCTGTTGAACTCTGTGGCTGGTCTGTTGTCTGTCCAGAGGAAACCCACTGAGACAATGAGGTGTGTGTGTGTGTGTGTGTGTGTGTGTGTGTGTGTGTGTGTGTGTGTGTGTCCATTAGAGCGAGGAAGGGGTCAAGTCTGTCTTTCCATCTGTCTGTGTTTCTCTGTTGTCTGCACACTGTTGAGCTTTGTGCTTTACGTGACTTGCTGCCCTCTGACTGGTTAAAATGTCATTTTATTTATCTGATTTCACCCGGTTCATCCCATTGTCCTTACAAAAAAGACACGTGAAAACCCACATGTGAATTCAAAGCACATGTGGGTTTTGGACACATTAGTTTTCTTATGTGAACATGTGACATTTCCCATTTACATTTTCACCTGTGAATTGTCTCTTTGCATATGAAATTGAGTTTTCATATGTGAAGCAAATATTGACAGATCTAACGGCAGGCGAAAATGTGAAAAAAAAGTTCACGTGAAAAAAAAAAAATTTTTTTTTACATTGTAAGTAAAAACTGCCACATGACGTCAGAATACAACATACGAAAAATTGTTGTCATGCAAAAACCAACATGTGTACAGAAAGCACTGGTGGGTTTTCACATGTGATTTTTTTTTTAAGAGTGAAATGAAGAATCTCTTTTTCAAGGGAGAACCAGCTAAGAAAGTAGCACACATAACATATTGAAAAAAAAAATGTAGACGACAACATATAACAACGTACAGTAAAAACAACACAAAGGAGGGAGTAAAGCAAAGTCTTTAGTTTCATTGGGTCCATTTTGTTTTTCTTTAAGTCTATTGTATTCTATTCTTTTCTTACTTCACCCTGTCTGCTCCTGTTCAATGCCCTCATCTCTCTCTCTCTCACCATCATGCCCTTGAAGTGAAACCCATTATCAGATGGTAGTTTGTCCCAGATGATCCAGGCCTATTTTTCGCTGTAGTGTTTTGCATTGCGGCCCAGCGTATACCCTGTGACACGCAGCCCCGAGGCGAACCAGACAGCGAATAGGAGCGTCCCTCCCTGTAGATACACATGATGACAATGCAGTGAAAAGGCCTTGGGGAGGGAGAGAGGGAGGGAGAGAGACACACAGAGAGAGAGAGAGAGAGAGAGAGAGAGAGGTTTGGATCTAGCTGATCATGAGTTCATGCTTTTTGGATGCAGGCAAAGAAAAAAACATCCTGTTCAGGGAATGATTTTATCCAAAAAAATGTCTAAATTTGAAGGGTTTCATCCCAAAATGCTACATATCCATTTTGGAAACATGTTGCTACCTGAAATTCATCGGGAAATATTTGAAAAACATAAATAATTCTGGCCTCAAAAAATGAACTATTTTATAAGGAAATGTCTTAAGATGACTCCTAACTTCAATGCTAACCCATAATGTGCTTTAATAGCAGCAGTCAATATGATAAAATATGCTAAAACTCCCCATTGAAACCAAAACTAATGAAAGTCTCTGAAACAGCCATTAGACCATGTGTAACACTAAAACTCTCCATTGAAACCAATACTAATGAAAGCCTCTGAAACAGCCATTAGACCATGTGTAACACTAAAACTCTCCATTGAAGCCAATACAAATGAAAGTCTCTGAAACAGCATTTAGACCACATGTACAATAAAATCCTCCATTGAAACCAAGATTAATGCCTTTTAAAACTCCCCATTGAAACCAATGCTAATGAAATTCTCTGAAACAGCTGTTAGACCATGTGTAACACAAAAACTCTCTACTGAAGCCAGAATCAGTTAAATTTTTGACATGACAAAAACTCTCCACTGAAATCAGAATCAGAGCACGTGATACAAAAACTCTCCATTGAAACCAGGATTAATGAACTTTAAAACCCCACTGAAGCCAGAATCAGTTAAATTTTTGACATGACAAAAACTCCCCACTGAAATCAGAATCAGACCACGTGATACAAAAACTCTCCATTGAAACCAGGATTAATGAACTTTAAAACTCCACATTGAAACCAGTACTAATGAAATTCTCTGAAACAGCCTCTGTAGTCCATGTGTAACACAAAACTCTCCACTAAAACCAGAATGAATGAAATTTAGACCACGTAACACAAAAACTCTCCATTGAAACCAGGATTAATGAACTTTAAAACTCCACATTGAAACCAGTACTAATGAAATTCTCTGAAACAGCCTCTAGTCCATGTGTAACACTAAAACTCTCCACTAAAACCAGAATAAATGAAATTTAGATCACGTAACACAAAAACTCTCCATTGAAACAAAGATTAATGAACTTTAAAACTCCCCACTGAAACCAGTACTAATGAAATTCTCAGCCTCTAGACCATTTGTAACACAAAACTCTCCACTGAAACCAGAATCAGTGTCATTTAGACCTGGTGACACAAAAACTCTCCATTGAAAGCGATGCTAACGACACAGCGGAGCGAGGTAAACGTTGTTAGAGTAGTTTATTAGCGCTAAGCTCTGCCGGTTGGCTTTAACAGCCTTTTTTTTAAAGCAGAATCAGCATTAAGCTCCTCGGCTAATGATTAATCCTTTTAACAAGAGCTGGCAGCAGTGATAGGCCAAGCTCCATCTCTCTCTCTTTCTCTTTCTCTCTCTCTCTCTTTCTGTCGCTGACTCTTTCTCTTTTGCTCTCTCTCTCTCCCTTTCTTGGTCTCTCTCTCTCTGCTGCTGACTCTTTTTTCTCTATCGCTGATTCTACTCTTTCTTACTGTCTCTCTTTCACTCGTCTTTTCATTCAAAGATATTAGATTGAGCATCCTTCAAGGCTAAACCCTTTATAGGCTAGGCTAATGCTAACGCTTGTTGGGTCATATTGTCGTTTGCTAGTCTCCTTTCTTCTCATTCACTCCTCTCTTCTCTCTCCTTCCCCCTCCTCTCCTTTTTTTTCTCATTTATTGCCCTCTCTGCTCCTCTCCTCTTGTTCACTCCATTCAGCTCTCATTTACTCTGCCCTCCACTTATTTATTGCCTCTCCTCCTGTTTGCTCTCCTCTCCTCCTCTTTCTCCTTCTTTTCTCTCCTCTCCTCTCCTCCTCCTCTCCACCTCCTTTCCTTCCCTGTAGTCTTTCTCCTCTCCTGTGCTCTCCTCTCATTTCCTCCCTCCTCCTCTTTTCTCTGTAAGTTTATCTGATATCCGATAGATAATTGATGTCCTTGGCTTCTGAACCAGGGCTTGGCTCGCTCTCTCTCTCTCTCTGTCTCTCTCTCTCTCTCTCTCTCTCTCTCTCTCTCTCTCTCTCTGTCATTCTTTTACCAGAAAGCATGCTGATGGATTTAGTGACAGGAAATGTTTGGGGAATCTTTAAATCTCTCTCTCTATTTTCTTTCCTCTTGTGCGTGACCGTCCAGGGCGGAGACTGTCTGCAGTGTTTCCTCAGTCAGATAAAATGGGCTAATCCTCCAAGCTTCTCTTATTGACCTTATTCACACGGCGGCTATTTTGAACAGTCGAGGTGGGAAACTTTACCCAGGGGATTGGCTTTTATATAAAACTACGCAACCCAAAGTGAGGACTTCAGATAGATCCAATAGTTATCAAATTACAACAACAACCACATCTACTTGAATTTAGCAGGGAAGTTAGCTAGCTAGCTTACTGGTTAGTTAGCTACTAGCTTCCTAGACTAGACTCTGGTAGGTAGTGATAATGGGCCAAATATATTAAAATGTGAACTGATATCCCTCTGTAATCTTGAGATCCATTTGTTTCAGTGGGGAATCTGAAATGATAAATGTTTGTATGATGTGCAGCTTGGTTCACAACAGCAGGACAGAGCTGGGCAGAGTTTCCCAAGTGTTCAAAATGGCCGCCATGTGAATAAGGAGGTGCCAACGCCGCCATGTGGACAAGTTTCCAGAAAAAAATATCTCTGAAAAAGCTCCAGTATAGAGCATTATTCAGTTGTATTAGTGTAGAGGCTTTGCAGTCGCATCACAAATCTCCACTGTTGCCAACGTGGCAAAGTTTCAGACTAGCAACACATGTAGCTACCATTGGGAACAATGTTAAAGTCCCAGTGAAACTGCATTCTGAGAGCATCTTGCTTCCTTAAAGGGTAACTTAGGTATTTTTCAACCTGGACCCTATTTTCCCATCTTTTTGTGTGGCAATCAACTCCTTCAATCCAAAGACAGTGCGCTTGATCCGGTCTGTGTGTAACCAAGTCTCGCTCAAGTCTCGCGAGAGTTGAGTTGTTGCAGGAAGTTACACACAGACCGGATCAAGCAAAAGGTGAAGAAAAACATTTAATTTCTCTGTAGGATCCTTTCCATAATGTTGTCAGACACTTATAATAACAATCTGAGCCTGTCAGTGGCAGAAACAAGAACTTTTAGTGGACGTACATTGACGGTGCGATTTGCCCCGTCGGATTACATTGCAGCTCGTTTCGCGGCTGCCGGCTGAAGCGATCTCGCTCAATACTGGACCAGTTTCAAAAATTGTTGTCCCCTTTAGTCACTTAGACACAAAAAGATGGGAAAATAGGGTCCAGGTTGAAAAATACAAGTTACCCTTTAATGTGATGTATTTCCTGTTGAAACAGGATGTTGGGGCGGGACATAACGCAGGGAGGGATCATTCACAAGTGTAAACCAATGGGAGATCAGTTAGGGAGAGAAAGGCAGTTTGATTGGATGGGAGGGGCGGAGGGGCGGGACTGTTCTGTAGTGGTTGGAGTTATTATTTACGCCTGCTGGGCATGAGGTCACTGTTTTCCAGGAAGGAAATGTAATGGGATTTTGATATAAAAATACATGAAAATAAAGATTCTATACATTTTTGGGCATTTGGGCAATATACACCTATTTAACAAATAGGTGTGTATTATGATTAGCTAACAAGGTGAATAACTCAATTTTCATTTCACTGTGACTTTAATGTGTTGAACATTTGGTGATGAAACAGTATGACTGATGCTGATGCAGCTACATTTGTGCTACTTGCTTATCTAATCCAGTGATGATCTCAACACTTCCCATACACAGTGTAGCCCCTCCCTCAGCTGTGTGTGTGTGTGTGTGTGTGTGTGTGTGTAGGGCAAATATATTGATATTTGTGTTGTCCTGTCCACTCTGAACTCACCAGACAGACAGTTAACTTAAATATAAACAAATACACGTCTCCATCTGATAGCAGAGGAATGTCCAAACTGGTGACGATAAGGATGATGATGATGATGATGAAGATGATGATGACAATGATGATGAAGAAGATGATGATGATGATGATGATGGTAGTTTTGAAAGCAGCCTTCTCTCTTTTCTTCTCTGGCCTATTCTGCCTGGGAAGAGGCATGAAGTCATCTCTGTCTGTCTCTCACTGTATTCTCTCTCTCTCTCTTTCTCTCTCCCCCTCTCTCTCTCTCTCTCACACACACACACACATCCCTCTCTGCCTTTATTTTCCTTTGGATTATCTCTCTTTATGTTACACACACGCACACTTGCCCTCTCTGCCTCTCTCTCTCTCTTGTTATTTCCTCTCTGTTGTCTCTTGTCTCTCTGTTTTCTCTTCCCAGACAGTCAAACCACAGACATCCTCTTTGTTTCCCCTCCTTCATTGTATGCTCTCTCTCTCTCTCTCTCTCTCTCTCTCTCTCTCTCTTTCTCTCTGTATTTGTCTTGCATAGCAAAGTGCATACAGCTACAGATAATACAGAACAGTCTATTATTGCCAGTGTTTGTGTTGTGTATCATGTTTGTCAAGTTAGCATAGTTTAGCCCAGTGATTCTCAACCTTTTACATATCAAGGACCCTAATTTAGTCCACATTAGAGTGGTTGCATTGTCTCTTGGACCCAAATCTGAGAATATTTGTATTAATAGATATGATTTTGTCCAGAATTCCTTCACTATCTGTATTGTAGGCAGATAGATAACAGAGAAACTATGATCAAAACAGTCATTCTTCTACATTCTCTAACTGTGTTAACTTCTTGTAAATTAATAATGGTGAAGTTTTTGCTGGGGACCCCCTGGAACCCCTTAAAGGACCCCTGGTGGTCCCCGGACCCCACGTTGAAAAACACTGGTTTAGCCAATTGAAAGGATTTTTTTTTTTTTTTTTTTGTAATTTCCCTTCTCGGTCCAGCTCTTTCTCTTTCTCCAGTTTCTGCTGTTGGTTGTGTGGAGGAACACGAGTTCAGACAGTCCATTTCTCTCTGCATATCACTGTTGTCATGTGAACTCTGTGAACTCATGAACTCGTTGTCATGAACTTCAATTTTGCTGATTTTCATGTTTTCACCTCAGTTGAAGGATAACATGCTGCTGTCTGGGTTGAGAAAACTCCCTGATCTCTTTGGCTTATGAAACTCTTTCACAACCCAGTTCAGGACTTCCTCAGCCGTAGATGTACTAATGTCAGGTTTAGCTGTACATCATCAAACTTAGATGGAGTTTGTTAGATTTAGATGGACTTGAGCCAGATTTAGCTGTTTTTGTCAGATTTAGATGGACTTACATCAGGTTTAGCTGTCTTTTGTCAGATTTAGGTGGACTTGACTCAGGTTTAGCCGTCTTTTGTCAGATTTAGGTGGACTTGACTCAGGTTTAGCTGTACTTTGTCAACTTAGAGTTCATGTGCAATAGAGGGCTGTCCTGGTGTTACAATTAAGCGCTTCTAATCCTTCACATGGAGCAATCACACAAATGTGCAACAGGCTGCTACAACTGCACTGAAAGGAGCCAGTTGCAGGTGAATACAAAACGTATTTTGAATTAACTGCAGCGATTCCAGTAAATATGATTCATATTTGGACAGTCCAAAGTCCAGTCCAAGTTCAAAGCCTTTCCCTAACCTAAACCAAGTTGTTTCCTAAACTTTACCGTTAGCCAGCCTGCAGCTGAATTCATGTTTTTGTCACAGAATCCAGTTTGTGGTGGAGGATCGTCATTTTCACATCATTCGTGTCCACAGCACGTAAATCTGTGTTTCAGAGTTTGTGCTCATTTGATGACTTTTCATAAGATGATGTTGGCTGGTAGATAGTAGCCAAATATGCTGCTTCTTAGCCACTGTTAGCTGGTGGGATCCTGCTCTTGGATGAAGTGTTGTGGATTAGCGGAGCGGAGGGTGGAGTGCAGCTAGGAGAGGCTGCTGAGGGCAGAGAGACAGAGCTGCTTTGTGGCCGATTAGTGATGGTGGAGGGGGGTGAGGGGGCTCTGTGTGTTAGAGAGGGTATGGAGAACACACACACACACACACACACACACACACACACACACACACACACACACATACATATACACACAGTGGGTGAAGGGCCCCCAGTACAAGAGGGATGTTGTCCATGGTTTCTGTGAAGCCTAAGGGGAGTGGGCTACCGGCACCACAGAGCTCACAGGGAACACACACACACACACACACACACACACACACACACATAATATTATGTACTTATATTAACTACATTTCTACAAGTTCTTTAAGCTTTATTCATTAAGGGAAAGTCAGCTGAGTTCCAGGCTCTTACCGCCTCTTACTCAACCACCAGCCTGTCTCTCTGCTGCAGTGCATGCTGGTCTCTCTCCTGCTCCTGTGGTGGAGAAACTGGTCTCTCTCCTCTTCTACGATGGATTTCTCCCTGTATGATTGTTGAACGTCTCTCGGTGCAAAATGGCGGCTCTAGAAAGAAGCCCTCGCTCTTTGATTCTGAGGGACTGACACCAAAACCTGACGTTTACCGCTGAGGTTTTACATCCTGAAACATTTTCTCATATCAGACTCCATTGCAGCTGCTGGAAATAACAGTTTGTCCAGTAATCTGCATTATCCGATCTCTATCTGACTGCTCTAACTCAACAGTGATCCAAACTATCTCCAGTTCATAAATCTTCTCCTCTGTCTGTTCTAAACAGCCGGTGTCTGGTCGCTCTTTCCTGGGAAAAATCCTCTGCTGCACAGGAAGTGATGCGTTTTATGTTTCCTGGTTTGTTTGGCATCAACAGAAGAAGAAGAACTGGGTAGTTAGCATGAGCAGCGATAGCCACCATGGCTGCACCGACAGAGAAAAGAGAAACTCAAACTGCATCAACAGGAAAATACAAAAAAAATAAAGAAGCTGAGGAATACCACTTTAAATAAATTCAGAAATGTTCATGGAGGTGAAGCAGGAGCATCAGGGATGTCTGGCTCCTCAGATCAGACTGGAGTTTGGCTTTCTGTGGGTTTGGGCTCATTCATGCATGTTCCTGTGTTCATTCAGGCACACTGCATATGTGTGTGTGTGTGTGTGTGTGTGTGTGTGTGTGTGTGTGTGTGTGTGCGTAAGAGAGGAGGGTGTGTGTCTGTTGGTTTAATGCCCAACAAGGCAGAGCATTCATGCTGTGTGTGTCATATCTAGCCACAGGATGGTCTGTCTGTCTGTCTGTCTGTCTGTCTGTCTCTCTGTCTGTCTGTCTGCCTGCCTGTCTGTCTGTCTGTCTGTCTCTCTGTCTGTCTGTCTGTCTGTCTGTCTGTCTGTCTGTCTGTCTGTCTGTCTGTCTGCTTGCTGGTCTGTTTACATTACAGTTTGACCAATAGGAGTTTTTAAAGGCCGATATCAATGCCAGTCTCTTTGGATCGAAGGAGTTGATTGCCAAGATTTTGTGCTGATTTTTTTTGCCAATAAATTCCAGTGCTTTCCCCAAAAATGTCCTTCCTATCAGGGTGGAAAAGCCTCTGAAACGGCATTTAGAGCATCACGGGACACTAAAACTCTCCACTGAAACCCTGGATCATAATAATATAATAGAATCTGATCAAAATGTTGCAGTAGAAACAGGCTTCCTCTCGGTCTGTCTCTCTGTCCCGGGACAGAAGAGACGTCTGTGTCTTTTTCTGTCTGACTAGATATTTAGGCGAACAGCAAGCGAAGCGACTGACATCACAGACCGTCTGTCAGAGCGTCCGGCTGGGAGGAAACGTGCCGCCGCTCCGCTCCGCTCTCTCTGGACCGACGACACGCCGTCTGCCAGACCCCCAGACGTGCTGCGGGTCCAACCGGCGGCCAGGAATAGGAAAATAGACCGGCTAAATGTGGATTTTCTATTTTAATATGAGATGTGTTGATGGAGGCTGGTGTTTCCGCCAGGACAGAAAATAAAAATTCAAAATCCAACAGCCACTTTCACTATTTTACCAGCTCACTAGGTGTTTAGAGTAGAATAGGACTCGAGTCACAGTTTTAATTGCTTGAGACTTGACTTGATGCATGAAGAGAAGACTTGAGACTTGACTTGACTTGGGTTCTGGTGACTTGGGACTTGACTCTGACTTGTACTTTGATGACTTGAAAAGGTTTCTAAAGTCTTGACTTGAGATCTTGTGTTTGTGTAAATGACTTAGATTGAAAGTGATGAGATTTGTTCCAGCGGACGACTGAATTTAAATTCTGTTTTCTGAATTTGTATGGAATGATTGAATTTATTGAAGTTGAAACTGATTCTAGAAATCAAACTCATGATGCTCTTACCAAGTTTTTATCCTATTAAAACCATATTGCATTGAAAAGTCCTAGATATTTAGTTTTCTTTAAGATATTAAATTGATACTGGACTCTTGATTTGTTCTGACTTGACTTGCTGTTCTACATTTAGACTTGAGACTTGGTTTTCATTTCCCATCCTGTTTGTGAAATATGAATTTTAATTTTAGTATAGAGTTATGTTGATGAAGTTCAGCCTGACTGCAGTCATAAAACTTGTCACATTCAGACGTGCGTTGGATTTAGAATAGATGGAAGAAATTAAGTCGTAAGCATTTTCCCTCTTCCTTCGAGGAACGGAGTTGCAGCCTCATGAGATTTTGAAATCAGTCGATAAAGCAGTTTTTAAAATCTTAGGACTAATGCA